>NC_073740.1:2107683-2139998 GCF_023634155.1 Falco peregrinus | reverse complement strand
AGCCTGGGATATTAGGACACTGGGGGGCACCAGGATCAAACTGGGATGAGGAGGGACAGGGAGCACCAGGACCAGGCTGCATGGGAGGGACTGGGGGGACCAGGACCAGGCTGGGATGGGGTAACCAGGGGCACCAGGATCAAACTGGGATTGAGGGGGAGCGGGAGCACCAGGACCAGGCTGGGATGTGGGGGACTGGGGGCACCAGGATCACACTGGGATGGAGAGGGACTGAGAGCACCAGGACCAGGCTGGGATGGGGTAACCGGGGGCATGGGGATCAAACTGGGATTGAGGGGGACTGGGGGCACGAGGACCAGGCTGGGATTAGGGGCACTGGGGGCACCGGGATTGTGCTGGGATGGGGGGGCTGGGAGGCCCAGGCCCAGGCTGGGATTAGGGGACTGGAGCCCAGGGGCTGGGGGGGGGCTGGGGGCCAGGGTAGGGGGGCTCAGCCAGGTTAACCCCGCGTTCGCTGCCCACTCAGGTCTGCAAGGAGAAGCATCGCTTCGAGCGGCTGATGGACTATTTCCGCAACGAGGACAGCAGCATCGACTTCATGGTGGGACACCCGCTCCTGGGCGAGGGTCTTTGGGTTGGCAGGGGGTGCTGAGGACGATGGGGGTGGGGGGCTCCTGGTGACACGCCCCCCCCCTCCCCTGCCCCCAGGTCGCCTGCATGCAGTTCATCAACATCGTGGTGCACTCGGTGGAGGACATGAACTTCCGCGTCCATCTCCAGTACGAGTTCACCAAGCTGGGGCTGGAGGAGTTCCTGCAGGTACGGGGGGTGGGGGGGCTGCCCCGAGGAGCCCCCCGCCCCGTCCCTGACGCTGCCCCGATGCCCGCAGAAGTCGAGGCATACGGAGAGCGAGAAGCTGCAGGTGCAGATCCAGGCGTACCTGGATAATGTCTTCGATGTGGGGGGGCTGCTGGAGGATGCTGAGACCAAGAACGTGGCCCTGGAGAAGGTGGAGGAGCTGGAGGAGCATCTGTCCCACGTACGTGAAGGCGGGGGGGACACGGGGATGCTCCTTACCAGGTCCTGGGGGCATCCCCTCCCAGGGTCATGGGAGGTCAGTGGTGATACTGGGGGGGGTCTCTGAGCTGGTGTCACAGCTGTGTGTCCCATCATCCCCCCCCCCTAGCTAACGGAGAAGCTGCTGGACCTGGAGAACGAGAACATGATGCGGGTGGCAGAGCTGGAGAAGCAGCTGCTGCAGCGGGAGAAGGAGCTGGAGGTGGTAAAGGTGCGTGGGGGGGCCATGGGGAGTGGGGCAGGGTCCTGCCCCCCCCCTCAGGCTGACGCTTTCCACCCCCAGGAGACCTACGAGCGCACGAACCACCAAGTGCACACGCTGCGGCGGATGATGAAGGAGAAGGACGAGGCTTTTCGGCGACGCTACGGCTCCGAGCCGCCCCCCGTGCTGGCCACCGAGCTCCCCCCCCAGCCCGAGCCCGAGCCCCTGGAGGAGGCCCTGTGCGTCCCTGTCCTGCCCCCCGCAGAGGCTGCACCCCCCCCGCCCCCCCCGCCACCCCCCCTGCCACCCCCAGCCCCCCCGCTCCCAGGTGAGGATGGGAGAGTCCCCAGGGCAGCCCCAAAACTGGGACATCCCAAGGCTGGGGCATCCCTGGGGTGGAAGGGGGGGGCTTCAAAAGTGGGGTGTCCCTGGTGCTGGACCACCCCTGAGGCTGGGGGCGTCCCCATAATTGGGACAACCCCACTGGGGCATGGGCTCATCCTCTCCTCCCTGCACAGGCAAGTGCCCCCCAGCCCCACCGCTGCCGGGGGCTTCGCCCTCCATCGCCCTCACCGTTGGGCTCTCAGGTAGGTGGGGAGGATGTGGGGACCGTGGGGACGGGGAGAGTGGGGGCTGTGGGGACAGGGACAGGGAGAGCGTGGGGGCTGTGGGGATGGGGTGGGTGGGGACCATGGGGACAAGGACCGGGAGGGTGTGGGGACGCGGGGACAGGGACAGGGAGAGCGTGGGGACTGTGGGGATGGGGTGTGCAGGGACCATGGGGACAGGGACAGGGACAGCATGGGGACTGTGGGGATGGGGTGTGCAGGGACCATGGGGACAGGGACAGGGAGGGTGTGGGGACAGGGACAGGGAGAGCGTGGGGGCTGTGGGGATGGGGATGTGCAGGGACCATGGGGACAAGGACCGGGAGGGTGTGGGGACGCGGGGACAGGGACAGGGAGAGCGTGGGGGCTGTGGGGCTGGGGATGTGCAGGGACCATGGGGACAGGGACAGGGAGGGTGTGGGGACAGGGACAGGGAGAGCGTGGGGGCTGTGGGGATGGGGATGTGCAGGGACCATGGGGACAGGGACAGGGAGGGTGTGGGGACAGGGACAGGGAGAGCGTGGGGGCTGTGGGGCTGGGGATGTGCAGGGACCATGGGGACAAGGACAGGGAGGGTGTGGGGACGTGGGGACAGGGACAGGGAGGGTGTGGGGACGTGGGGACAGGGACAGGGAGAGCGTGGGGGCTGTGGGGATGGGGATGCACAGGGACCATGGGGACAAGGACAGGGAGAGTGGGGACAAGGACAGGGAGGGTCTGGGGACATGGGGACAGGGACAGAGAGAGCGTGGGGGCTGTGGGGCTGGGGATGTGCAGGGACCATGGGGACAAGGACAGGGAGAGCGTGGGGATGGGGACATGCAGAGATGATGGGGATTGGAACAGGGAGGGTGTGGAAACTGTGGGGTGGGGATGTGCAGGGGCCATGGGGACAGGGACAGGGAGAGCATGGGGACTGTGGGGATGGGGTGTGCAGGGACCATGGGGACAGGGACAGCATGGGGACTGTGGGGATGGGGTGTGCAGGGACCATGGGGACAGGGAGAGGACAGAGGAAGGGGCCGGGCTGCAGACACCAGGGTGTCGGGGCTGCCATCGCCAAGGAACGGGCGCAGGGACCACAGCACGGGGCTGGGGTGGCCCAGGGGATGGTGACAGCCTGGGGACCGATGCACTGGACTCCGGTGGCTCAGGGTGGGCCTGGGATGTGTCCCCCTGCCCCGGCGTGGGCTGAGCTGGCTCCTACCCCGCTGGCAGCCATCCGGATCAAGAAGCCCATCAAAACCAAATTCCGGCTGCCCGTCTTCAACTGGACGGCGCTGAAGCCCAACCAGATCAGTGGGACGGTGTTCAGCGAGCTGGACGATGAGCGGGTGCTGGAGGTGAGCCCGGGACCCCCGCCCCAAGCGGCTGGGTGGGTGCCACCGCCACTGCCCCCCTCTGAGCATCTTGTCCCACCAGGACCTCGACCTGGAGCGCTTCGAGGAGCTTTTCAAGACCAAAGCGCAGGGTCCAGCCCTCGACCTGGTCTGTGCCAAGAACAAGGCGTCGCAGAAGGTGGCCACCAAGGTGACGCTGCTGGAAGCCAACCGTGCCAAGAACCTGGCCATCACCCTGCGCAAGGCGGGCCGCGGCGCCGAGGAGATCTGCAGGGCCATCCACACGTGCGTGCTCCTGTGCCGGGGTGCAGCGGGGGCGGGGGGGGGGGGGGCAATGGGGAGCCCTGGCTGGGGTGCAGGGAGGTTGGGTGGCTTGCAGGGGGTCCAGGCAAGGTGCAGGGAGGTTGGTTGGGGTGCAGGGGGTCCAGGAAGGGTGCAGGGTATCTGTCTGGGGTGCTGGGGGTCCAGGCAGGGGGCAGGGGGGCTGGCTGGGGGGCAGGGGGTCCAGGCAGCGTGCAGGGAGGTTTGTTGGGTGCTGGGGGTCCAAGCAGGGTGCAGGGGGGCTGACTGGGGTGCTGGGGGTCCAGGCAGGGTGCAGGGGGTCTGGCTGGGGGGCAGGGGGTCCAGGCAAGGTGCAGGGAATCTGTCTGGAGTCCAGGGGTCCAGGAAGGGTGCAGTGGGACTGGCTGGGGTGCTGGGGGTCCAGGCAGGATGGAGGGGGTCTGTCTGGGATGCAGGGGGTCCAGGCAGGGTGCAGGGGGGCTGGATGGGGGGCAGGGGGTCCAGGCAGGGTGCAGGGGATCTGTCTGGGGTCCAGGGGTCCAGGCAGGGTGCAGGGGGTCTGTCTGGGATGCAGGGGGTCCAGGCAGGGTGCAGGGGGGCTGGATGGGGGGCAGAGGGTCCAGGCAGGGTACAGGGGGTCTGTCTGGAATGCAGGGGGTCCAGGCAGGGTACAGGGGGGCTGGATGGGGGGCAGGGGGTCCAGGCAGGGTGCAGGGGATCTGTCTGGGGTCCAGGGGTCCAGGCAGGGTGCAGGGGGTCTGTCTGGGATGCAGGGGGTCCAGGCAGGGTGCTGGGGGTCCAGGCAGGGTGCAGGGGGGCTGGATGGGGGGCAGGGGGTCCAGGCAGGGTGCAGGGAGGTTGGTTGGGTGCAGGGGCCCTATCTGGGGGCCAGGGGGTCCCAGAGAGGACCCAGTGGGGAGCTGGTCCCTGACAGCAGGGGTGGGGAGCAGGTTCGACCTGGCGACGCTGCCGGTGGACTTTGTGGAGTGCCTGATGCGGTTCCTGCCGACGGAGGCGGAGGTGAAGGCGCTGCGGCAGTACGAGCGGGAGCGCAAGCCGCTGGAGGAGCTGGCGGACGAGGACCGCTTCATGCTGCAGTTCAGCAAGGTGGAGCGGCTGCCCCAGCGCATGGCCATCATGGCTTTCCTCGGCAACTTTGCCGAAAACCTCCAGATGCTGACACCGGTACGGAGCTGGGGAGGGGGATATTGCACCCACCGGGGGTGCCCGGACCCTGCGCCCTGGCTGAGCCCCCCCATCCTGTCCCCCTGCAGCAGCTCAATGCCATCATCGCAGCCTCAGCCTCTGTCAAGTCCTCCCAGAAGCTGAAGCACATGTTGGAGGTGAGCATGGGGAGGCCAGCGGCCGGGGGGACAAGCCGGAGTCCTGCCCTCCATCCATCATGGGGGTCCCACGGGGGTCTCGCTCCTCCCTGACACCCCCATCCCTGGGGCTTTTTCCCCTGCAGATCATCTTGGCGCTGGGCAACTACATGAACAGCAGCAAACGTGGTGCCGTCTACGGCTTCAAACTGCAGAGCCTGGACCTGGTGGGCAGCCCTGGACCCCCCCCTTCCCCCTTGCCTGGGTCCCTGTGGGATCTCAGGGGTCCCATCCCACGGTCCTGACACCTCCCACCCCCCCCAAAACCCTCCTGCAGCTCCTGGACACCAAGTCGACGGACAGGAAGATGACGCTGCTGCATTTCATCGCGCTGACGGTGCGGGAGAAGTACCCCGAGCTGGCAACCTTCTGGCAGGAGCTGCACTTCGTGGAGAAGGCGGCTGCAGGTGCCCCCCCGTCCCCACGCCCCCCACTTCACCGTCCCCTGCGGCCCTGGGTCCCCTGACCCGTTGTCCCCCGTAGTGTCCCTGGAGAACGTACTGATGGATGTGAAGGAGCTGGGCCGGGGAATGGAGCTGCTGCGCCGGGAGTGTGGGCTGCATGAGAACAGCGTCCTGCGCGCCTTCCTGGCTGCCAGCGAGGGCAAGCTGGAGCGGCTGCAGAAGGACGCACGGACAGCCGAGGTGAGCGCTGCCGGGCGGCTGTGCCTCACGCCTCGCGTGGCGCCTTGTCAGGCAGGCCTTGCTTCCCATGCTTCTTGTCCTTGTCATGCACGCCTTGCTTTGCATGGCCCTTGTGCCCGCCTTGCTTTGCACGCTCCTTGTGCCCGCCTTGCTTTGCACGCTCCTTGTGCCCGCCTTGCTTTGCATGCTCCTTGTGCCCGCTTTGCCTTGCACACTCCTTGTGCCCGCCTTGCTTTGCATGCTCCTTGTGCCCGCCTTGCTTTGCACGCTCCTTGTGCCCGCCTTGCTTTGCACGCTCCTTGTGCCTGCCTTGCTTTGCATGCTCCTTGTGCCCGCCTTGCTTTGCACGCTCCTTGTGCCCGCCTTGCCTTGCACGCTCCTCGTGCCCGCCTTGCTTTGCACGCTCCTTGTGCCCGCCTTGCCTTGCACGCTCCTTGTGCCTGCCTTGCTTTGCATGCTCCTTGTGCGTCCCTGTCGTCCACACCTTGCTTTGCAAGTTCCTCACGTATACCTGTCTTGCTTTGCATGCTTCTTGTGCCTGCCTTGCTTTGCATGGCCCTTGTGCCCGCCTTGCCTTGCACGCTCCTTGTGCCTGCCTTGCTTTGCATGCTCCTTGTGCCTGCCTTGCTTTGCATGCTCCTTGTGCCTGCCTTGCTTTGCATGCTCCTTGTGCCCGCCTTGCTTTGCATGCTCCTTGTGCCCGCCTTGCCTTGCACACTCCTTGTGCCTGCCTTGCTTTGCATGGCCCTTGTGCCCACCTTGCTTTGCACGCTCCTTGTGCCTGCCTTGCTTTGCACGCTCCTTGTGCCCGCCTTGCTTTGCACGCTCCTTGTGCCTGCCTTGCTTTGCATGCTCCTTGTGCCCGCTTTGCCTTGCACGCCCCTTGTGCCTGCCTTGCTTTGCACGCTCCTTGTGCCCGCCTTGCTTTGCACGCTCCTTGTGCCTGCCTTGCTTTGCATGCTCCTTGTGCCCGCCTTGCTTTGCACGCTCCTTGTGCCTGCCTTGCTTTGCATGCTCCTTGTGCCTGCCTTGCTTTGCATGCTCCTTGTGCGTCCCTGTCGTCCACACCTTGCTTTGCAAGTTCCTCACGTATACCTGTCTTGCCTTGCATGCTTCTTGTGCATGTCTTGCTTTGCATGGCCCTTGTGCCCGCCTTGCTTTGCGCGCTCCTTGTGCCTGCCTTGCCTTGCATGCTCCTCGTGCCTGCCTTGCCTTGCACGCTCCTCGTGCCTGCCTTGCCTTGCACGCTCCTTGTACCCGCCTTGCCTTGCACGCTCCTTGCGCCCGCCTTGCCTTGCACGCTCCTTGCACCCGCCTTGCCTTGCACGCTCCTTGTGCCCGCCTTGCCTTGCACGCTCCTTGTGCCCGCCTTGCTTTGCGCGCTCCTTGTACCCGCCTTCCCTTGCACGCTCCTTGTGCACGCCTTGCTTTGCACGCTCCTTGTACCCACCTTGCCTTGCACGCTCCTTGCGCCCGCCTTGCCTTGCACGCTCCTTGTGCCCGCCTTGCTTTGCACGCTCCTTGTGCCTGCCTTGCTTTGCATGCTCCTTGTGCCCGCCTTGCTTTGCACGCTCCTTGTGCCTGCCTTGCTTTGCATGCTCCTTGTGCCCGCCTTGCTTTGCACGCTCCTTGTGCCCGCCTTGCTTTGCATGCTCCTTGTGCCTGCCTTGCTTTGCATGCTCCTTGTGCGTCCCTGTCGTCCACACCTTGCTTTGCAAGTTCCTCACGTATACCTGTCTTGCTTTGCATGCTTCTTGTGCATGTCTTGCTTTGCATGGCCCTTGTGCACGCCTTGCTTTGCACGCTCCTTGTACCCGCCTTGCCTTGCACGCTCCTTGTGCCCGCCTTGCCTTGCACGCTCCTTGTGCCCGCCTTGCCTTGCACGCTCCTTGCACCCGCCTTGCCTTGCACGCTCCTTGCGCCCCGCCTTGCCTTGCACGCTCCTTGCACCCGCCTTGCCTTGCACGCTCCTTGTGCCCGCCTTGCCTTGCACGCTCCTTGTGCCCGCCTTGCTTTGCGCGCTCCTTGTACCCGCCTTCCCTTGCACGCTCCTTGTGCCCGCCTTGCTTTGCACGCTCCTTGTACCCGCCTTGCCTTGCACGCTCCTTGCGCCCGCCTTGCTTTGCACGCTCCTTGTGCCCGCCTTGCTTTGCACGCTCCTTGTGCCTGCCTTGCTTTGCATGCTCCTTGTGCCCGCCTTGCTTTGCACGCTCCTTGTGCCCGCCTTGCCTTGCACGCTCCTCGTGCCCGCCTTGCTTTGCACGCTCCTTGTGCCCGCCTTGCCTTGCACGCTCCTTGTGCCTGCCTTGCTTTGCATGCTCCTTGTGCGTCCCTGTCGTCCACACCTTGCTTTGCAAGTTCCTCACGTATACCTGTCTTGCTTTGCATGCTTCTTGTGCCTGCCTTGCTTTGCATGGCCCTTGTGCCCGCCTTGCCTTGCACGCTCCTTGTGCCTGCCTTGCTTTGCATGCTCCTTGTGCCTGCCTTGCTTTGCATGCTCCTTGTGCCTGCCTTGCTTTGCATGCTCCTTGTGCCCGCCTTGCTTTGCATGCTCCTTGTGCCCGCCTTGCCTTGCACACTCCTTGTGCCTGCCTTGCTTTGCATGGCCCTTGTGCCCACCTTGCTTTGCACGCTCCTTGTGCCTGCCTTGCTTTGCACGCTCCTTGTGCCCGCCTTGCTTTGCACGCTCCTTGTGCCTGCCTTGCTTTGCATGCTCCTTGTGCCCGCTTTGCCTTGCACGCCCCTTGTGCCTGCCTTGCTTTGCACGCTCCTTGTGCCCGCCTTGCTTTGCACGCTCCTTGTGCCTGCCTTGCTTTGCATGCTCCTTGTGCCCGCCTTGCTTTGCACGCTCCTTGTGCCTGCCTTGCTTTGCATGCTCCTTGTGCCTGCCTTGCTTTGCATGCTCCTTGTGCGTCCCTGTCGTCCACACCTTGCTTTGCAAGTTCCTCACGTATACCTGTCTTGCCTTGCATGCTTCTTGTGCATGTCTTGCTTTGCATGGCCCTTGTGCCCGCCTTGCTTTGCGCGCTCCTTGTGCCTGCCTTGCCTTGCATGCTCCTTGTGCCTGCCTTGCCTTGCACGCTCCTCGTGCCTGCCTTGCCTTGCACGCTCCTTGTACCCGCCTTGCCTTGCACGCTCCTTGCGCCCGCCTTGCCTTGCACGCTCCTTGCACCCGCCTTGCCTTGCACGCTCCTTGTGCCCGCCTTGCCTTGCACGCTCCTTGTGCCCGCCTTGCTTTGCGCGCTCCTTGTACCCGCCTTCCCTTGCACGCTCCTTGTGCACGCCTTGCTTTGCACGCTCCTTGTACCCACCTTGCCTTGCACGCTCCTTGCGCCCGCCTTGCCTTGCACGCTCCTTGTGCCCGCCTTGCTTTGCACGCTCCTTGTGCCTGCCTTGCTTTGCATGCTCCTTGTGCCCGCCTTGCTTTGCACGCTCCTTGTGCCTGCCTTGCTTTGCATGCTCCTTGTGCCCGCCTTGCTTTGCACGCTCCTTGTGCCCGCCTTGCTTTGCATGCTCCTTGTGCCTGCCTTGCTTTGCATGCTCCTTGTGCGTCCCTGTCGTCCACACCTTGCTTTGCAAGTTCCTCACGTATACCTGTCTTGCTTTGCATGCTTCTTGTGCATGTCTTGCTTTGCATGGCCCTTGTGCACGCCTTGCTTTGCACGCTCCTTGTACCCGCCTTGCCTTGCACGCTCCTTGTGCCCGCCTTGCCTTGCACGCTCCTTGTGCCCGCCTTGCCTTGCACGCTCCTTGCACCCGCCTTGCCTTGCACGCTCCTTGCGCCCGCCTTGCCTTGCACGCTCCTTGCACCCGCCTTGCCTTGCACGCTCCTTGTGCCCGCCTTGCCTTGCACGCTCCTTGTGCCCGCCTTGCTTTGCGCGCTCCTTGTACCCGCCTTCCCTTGCACGCTCCTTGTGCCCGCCTTGCTTTGCACGCTCCTTGTACCCGCCTTGCCTTGCACGCTCCTTGCGCCCGCCTTGCCTTGCACGCTCCTTGTGCCCGCCTTGCTTTGCACGCTCCTTGTGCCTGCCTTGCTTTGCATGCTCCTTGTGCCCGCCTTGCTTTGCACGCTCCTTGTGCCTGCCTTGCTTTGCATGCTCCTTGTGCCCGCCTTGCTTTGCACGCTCCTTGTGCCCGCCTTGCTTTGCATGCTCCTTGTGCCTGCCTTGCTTTGCATGCTCCTTGTGCGTCCCTGTCGTCCACACCTTGCTTTGCAAGTTCCTCACGTATACCTGTCTTGCTTTGCATGCTTCTTGTGCATGTCTTGCTTTGCATGGCCCTTGTGCACGCCTTGCTTTGCACGCTCCTTGTACCCGCCTTGCCTTGCACGCTCCTTGCGCCCGCCTTGCCTTGCACGCTCCTTGTGCCCGCCTTGCCTTGCACGCTCCTTGTGCCCACCTTGCCTTGCACGCTCCTTGTGCCCGCCTTGCCTTGCACGCTCCTTGTGCCCGCCTTGCTTTGCACGCTCCTTGTGCCCGCCTTGCCTTGCACGCTCCTTGTGCCTGCCTTGCTTTGCACGCTCCTTGTGCCCGCCTTGCCTTGCACGCTCCTTGTACCCGCCTTGCTTTGCACGCTCCTTGTGCCCGCCTTGCCTTGCACGCTCCTTGTGCCTGCCTTGCTTTGCACGCTCCTTGTGCCCGCCTTGCCTTGCACGCTCCTTGTGCCCACCTTGCCTTGCACGCTCCTTGTGCCCGCCTTGCCTTGCACGCTCCTTGTGCCTGCCTTGCCTTGCACACTCCTCCAGCACGCCTTGCCTTGCACGCTCCTTGTGCCCACCTTGCCTTGCACGCTCCTCCAGCACGCCTTGCTTCACATGCTCCTCAGGCATACTTGACTTGCTTTGCATCCCCCTCCTGCCTGTTTTGCCTTCCACGCCCCTCATGCCCGCCTTGCCTCGCATGCCCCTCGTGCCGGGATGCCACCAGGAGCTGTGGGACACGCAGCCCATCAGGGACCACCCTGTCCCCTCTTCCAGGACGCCTACAACACGGTGGTGCGGTATTTTGGCGAGAGCCCCAAGACGACCCCCCCGTCCGTCTTCTTCCCGGTCTTTGTCCGGTTCATCCGCTCCTACAAGGTGAGGGGGGGCCGGGTGGGGACAGGCGGGGGGTCGGTGACACCGGGGCTGGCTCCCGGTGCCATCCCCATGCTCCGGCAGGACGCGGAGCAGGAGAATGAGACACGGAAGAAGCAGGAGGAGGTGATGCGGGAGAAGCTGTTGGCGCAGGAGGCCAAGAAGCAGGAGAAGGTGAGCGGGGGGCACACACGTGGGTGGGCTGGGGGGGGGGACACGCACAGAGGGGACACGGCTGTCCCCAACCCGGGCTCTCTGCGCCTCTGGCAGCGGAACAAGTGGCAGCAGCAGGAGCTGATCGCGGAGCTGCGGCGGCGCCAGGCCAAGGACCATCGCCCCGTCTATGAGGGCAAGGACGGCACCATCGAGGACATCATCACCGGTACGGCCCCCGCCGCCGCCCCCCGCCCGGACGCCTGGCTCCCGCCCACCCGCGGGGGCTGACGTCCCCCTGTGTCCCCCCCTGTGTCCCCCCCCCGCCCCTGCCCCCCCTGCAGCGCTGAAGAGCGTCCCCTTCACCGCCCGCACTGCCAAGCGGGGCTCGCGCTTCTTCTGCGACCCGTCCCACCACGACGAGTCCAGCTGTTAGCCCCCAGGTACCGCCTGCATGCCTGGATCCCCCCGGATCCCTGCCTGGATCCCCCCTCCAGATCCCTCCTTCCGGCCCCGCATGCCCCCTCCTGCACGCCCCCTCCCCGCATGCCATCAACCCGGGGTGCCCAGCACCCCCCGACCCCGCGGAGCAGAGCAGGGTCCTAATGTGGGAACCTGGTGTGAGGCTGGATCCCGGCACAGGATCCCTGGATCCTGCTGCACAGCTGGGTCCTGGCATAGGATTCTGACATAGGATCCTGGTGCAAGCCTTGGTCCCAGCACAGGATCCCAGCACTGGATCCTGCCACAGGATCCTGATGCAAGCCTGGGTCCTGGCACAGGATCCCAGCACTGGATCCTGCTGCACGGCTGGGTCCTGCCACAGGATCCCAGCACTGGATCCTGCCACAGGATCCTGGTGCAAGCCTGGGTCTAGGCACAGGATCCCAGCACTAGATCTTGCTGCATGGGTGGGTCCTGGCATAGGATTCTGGCACAGGATCCTGGTGCAAGCCTGGCTTCTGGCACAGTATCCCAGCACTGGATCCTGCCATGGCTCCTGGTACAGGATCCTGATGCAAGCCTGGGTCCTGGGACAGGATCCCAGTACAAGGCTGGGTGCCGGCACAGGATCCCAGCAGAGCAAGGCTGGGTTTCCAGCATGGGGGGTCTTTGCTGCAATGCAGGGTCCCTGTGCAATACTGGATCCCAGTTATGTGGTCCCAGTCCAATAGTGGATCCCAGTTATGTGGTCCTAGTCCAATACTGGATCCCAGTGCAGTGTCCCACTGCAATACTGGAACCCAGTATGGGGTCTCAGTGCAATACTGGGTCCCAACATGGGGTCCCAGTTCAATAGTGGATCCCAGTGCAGTACTGGAACCCAGTTATGTGGTCCCAGTGCAATACTGGAACCCAGTTCTGCAGTCCCAGCGCAATAGTGGGTCCCAGCATGAGGTCCCAGTGCAATACTGGATCCCAGCACAATACTGGATCCCAGCGTGAGGTCCCAGTGCAATACTGGATCCCAGCGCAATAGTGGGTCCCAGCGTGAGGTCCCAGTTCAATACTGGATCCCAGCGCAATAGTGGGTCCCAGCATGAGGTCCCAGTGCAATACTGGATCCCAGCGTGAGGTCCCAGTGCAATACTGGATCCCAGCGCAATAGTGGGTCCCAGCATGAGGTCCCAGTGCAATACTGGATCCCAGCACAATACTGGATCCCAGCGTGAGGTCCCAGTGCAATACTGGATCCCAGCGCAATAGTGGGTCCCAGCGTGAGGTCCCAGTGCAATACTGGATCCCAGCGCAATAGTGGGTCCCAGCGTGAGGTCCCAGTGCAATACTGGATCCCAGCACAATACTGGATCCCAGCACAATAGTGGGTCTCAGCCCGGTGCCAGGAGCTGCCACAGCCCCTGAGGGGGGTCGCCCAGGCCAGGCCCCCCCTGACACTGTCCCTTCCATCCCACAGCCCGCAGGTGCATCCGCCTGTAGCTGAGCGAGGGTAAGGACCCCGGTGGCGGGGGGGGGGGGGGGGGGGGGCGGGGCAGCTGGGGCTGCCTCGGTTTCCCCTCCTCACCCCACGCTGCCCCCCCCGGTGCTGGGGAGGGGTCCGTCCTGCCCCCCGACACTGTGCTGGGAGGGGCACGGCCTCCTGCCATCGTCCTCCCCCCCGCCCCCCCCGGGCTCACAGGTGGCATCCCTGTCCCCTGCACCTGGGGGGGGGGTGTCTCACTGCCTGGACCACCCACCGAGCTTGCCCGCGGCATAGGCCAAATCCCACCCCCGGCTGTGGTGGGGGCCCAGCGCCTGTGGCTGACCCACGGGGTGTCCCCTCCCCATTGGGGTCACTGCCCCAGAGCCCCCAGCCCACTGTGGGGACCACAGGGGGGGCCCCCCCCCTGCCGCGCTCGTCACTTTGACCACTGATGTGAACACTAATTGCCAAAAAAAGGGACCAAAGCCAGGCCGGGGTTGGGGGGGGGGGGTGTTGGAGGCAGCAGGATGGTGCCCACCACCCCGGACCACCCCCCTCCTCCCCGGACCCCCTCCCAGTGACTTTTTGTACATGTGAAATATATGGAGTCTTGTACATGGCCACTGCCTGTTTTGGGGGGGTGGGGGGTGGGGGGGGGGGGTGGGTAAGACACAGTGGGGACCCAGGCATCTGGGGAGCCCCCTCCCCCATGCTGGGGGTCCTGGGTCCAGGGGTTGGGGGGCAGGGGGGCCATACATGTGCAGGGATGAGACCCTTAAGCTGGGCTTTGTGGTGGTATTATTAAAACTGCAGGATCAAGGGGGGAGGGGGGTGCTTTTTTCGGGGGGGAGGGGAAGCCCCCCCCAGTATCACCAGCCCTAGCACAGGGTGGGGCAGCCCCAGTTCATCCCACTGCTGGCAGCTGTGGGGGACTGGGAGCAGCTTAGGGCTTGGAGGGGGGGAAGGGGGAGATGGAGGGGCAGGATGCAGCCCCAGGAACAAAGAAAAAGGGGGATGGAGGGGCAGGATAAACCTGAGCATCACCGGGGCTGAGCAGCGGCAGGATGCGGCCCTTTCGGGGCCTGAAGGGCTGGGGCGGGTGGGATGCGGTCACTGCATCCTTAGGAGAAGGGCAGAAAGGGTCTGGGGGGGCAGGATGTGGCCCTGGCATCTCCGCAGTGGGGGTAGAAGAGGCTGGGAAGGGCAGGATGTGGCCCCCAGCGCCCCCCCAGCCCGTGGGGCAGGATGCGGCCCCCATGGCAGCGCAGGTGCCTGGGCTCCCCCCCTGAGCCGCGCCTGCCCCACCAGCCCAGGGATTAGCTCTGAAACAGAATAAAAGTTTCCGCTAATCCTCTTGGGGGGGATTACCAGCACTGCCGCACCCACGGCCGGATCCAGACCCAGCTCAGGACCGGTCCCCCCCAATGTCTCTGCTGGCCCCGTTGCCTTTTAATCCATCTGTACGAGCCAGGGTCGCTGCAGCCCCCAGCAGCGTTCTGCTCCGTCCCCAAGTACCACGGGCAACGCCGCTGGTGTCCATCCGTCCGTCCGTCCGTCCATCCCTGCGTCTTCTGGGCTGGCGCTGGTCCCTACGCCCCCTCGGCAGCGCCTTCGGCCTCGCGGGACTGCCGCCGCTCCCCCTGCGCCGGGGGTGCTGCCAGGCTCTCCGCCTGCAGCAGCAGGTTGCAGCCGAGGAAGAAGAGGGCGAAGGTGACGGCGAGGCAGAGCACCAGGACGACAGCGATACGGGTGGCCTCAGCCGCCCACACGTCGGCTCGCACCAGCGTGGCGTTCATCTCCTCCTCCTCCTCCTCCTCTTCCTCCCCCAAGCCGGAGTGCGGGTCCGCTGGGACTGACGGGAGTTTAAGTGATGTCAGGGACCGTCTTTAGCTGCCCATGTGGCCCCCCCCCTCACTCTGCGGAGAAGACGGAGCCCAGTGGATGCCGCCCCCCGGGGGATAAAAAGCAGCTTTTCCCCCCCCTCGGTGCTGCGGAGGGGACCCTGCACGGACCGGGGATCAGCCGGTCCCCTCCCCTGGGTGCGCCCGGGGGGCTGCCCCACTTGGTGTATCGCTCCCGGGGGGTGGGGGCAGCACTGACTGAGCCCTGGGGGGGTGCCAGGCCCCCCCCTCCCACCACCCAGCCCTGCCACTCCCCACTGCAGCCAGTGAACCCCACGATGGGGTCCCCCACGCAGCCTCGGCACCTGCTTCCCCCCTGTCCTGTGGCTGCCAGCACCATCCACAGCCAGGACGTGACCAGACTCCACCTGAAAGGAGAAATATTTTTTATTTTTGCCCCAGAAGAGGCAGCAAGCTCATCTCCGCGCCCCGCAGGGAAGCGGCTCAGTCCCAGGGATGGGTTTGCCACCGTGGTGGGGGGGACAGGCGGTGACAAAGGACAAGGCCAGCACTGGCTGTGCCACACAGAGCGAGTTGGAGAGGGGCCATGGGCTGGGCCGGCCGGGGTTTGGATCCATCCCTGCTCCGTGCTGATCCCCAGCACCGCTCTGCCAGGCCACGAGCCCAGCACCGAGCCAGTGCTGACACCACACAGCAGCTCCTGCCGCGAGGACTCGCCACCAACCCAGAAGCCACCAAGCCGGTTCTCCAGGATGGGCAAGCGCCCCTTGGTGCAAACCAAACAAGCAGCAACCCCCAATTAAGGGCCAGGCCAAGTCCAGCTCCTTGCAGAGGCTTTTTGGAGGCGGAGAGGAAGGATCCAACCAGAGACACTGTCCCAAAGAAGCAGGGGCTGTGCCAGAAAAGTGCCACGACGCAGGGAAACCTGCCTCGGTGGCACCCAGCCCTACAGGGCCAGTGTGTCCTTGATGAGGCGGCGCATGGTGGTGGTGACCGAGGTGCCCAGGGAGTCCGTGATCTGGTAGGAGATCTTGTACAGGTAGGGCTGCACGTCCTTCAGGCTGGTGTCAAAGACGTTGTCCACCTCCGACTGGGTGGGCATCTTGGGCAGGTACTCGTGGCGGTTCATCACCTCTACAATGTTGATGATCTTCTCGCAGAGCTTCTCGCCCACCTTCTCCCGGCAGATCTGCCGCTCCTGCTCGTTCGCCAGGTTGACCACATTCACTTTGATGGTCCACAGCTCCCAGGGGATGCACTCATCCGAGAAGGGCCAGCGTGACTTCTTTTTCTGGTAGAACTCCAGCGAAATCTGCCCCATCCCATCGCTGCCCGAGTTGCGCAAGGCGTCCTGCCGAGAGAGCACGCAGCCTCGCTCGGGGGGAGCCAGGGACTGACCTTCCCCTCGCAGGCGAGGACACGTTAAAGCCCGCAGGTTTTTAAGCTCCCACTTTTGGCCTTGCTGAGGGGGTCCCTTACCTTGAACTCCCCTACAGCCTTGCGCAGGGCCCGGTCCAGCTCCTCAGAGGAGACGCGGACGTAGGCGAAGTCGATGAAGTCGCAGTCCACGTCCTGGGTGCCCACGGTGCCGATGGAGTAGGTGCCCTCCTTCTTGTAGTGGAACTTGCCAGTGCTGCGGTGCAGCAGGACGGTGTGGAGCACGGCCAGCATGGCCTCCTCCACCTGCCGACCCTCCACCGACACCTCCAGCACCTCTGCGCGGCAGTTCATGGCGGGGGTGGCTCTGGGGGGAGCGCAACAGCGGGTTCTGCAGGGAAAAAAAGGATGTTGGGGGGAGTTAGTTGTGCTGCTGCTTGGGTAACAGCCCCTCTGCCAAACCCCTTTACCCACCTGTGGGCCCCGATGTCCCTGTGTGTGCCCTCCCCACCCCACAGGGGTCCCAGTCTGGGCCCCCCAGTACCCCACAGGGACCCAAAGGGCCCGATCTGGGACCCCTCACACCCCACAGGGACCCAGGGGGCCCGATCCAGGCCCACCCCCCTACCTCACTCTCTCCCAGAGGGCCCCAGGCCTCCCTCAGCTCCCAGCCAGGGCCTCAGCCCCTGTCACTCCGCCGGGTACCGGCCCACTCACCCTCTCCCGGGGTCCCGGGTCCTGAGCCCCTCGATACCGGACCCCCTCAACCCCCTCCCGGGGCCCGGGCCCCCCTCACCCGCTGGTACCGGGCCCCTCACCCTCTCCCGGGTCCTGAGTCCCCCGGTACCCGGCCCCTCACCCTCTCCCGGGTCCTGAGTCCCCCGGTACTGGGGCCCGAGTCCCCCTCACTTCCCTGGTACCGGGGCCCCTCACCCCCTCCCGGGGCCCGAGCCCCCCGGTACCAGGGGCCGAGCCACCCTCACCACCCCCGTGCCAAGCCCCTTACCCCCTCCCGGGGCCCGAGCCCCCCTCACTTCCCAGTACCGGGCCCCTCTCCCGGTTCCTGAACCCCCCGGTACCGGGCCCCGGGCCCCTCACGGCCCCCGGCCCCCCACTCACCGCCCGGGCCCGACCATCTGACCGCGGGGAGGAGGGAAGTGGAGCAGCCCATCTGCGTAGGGGGGGTCGGCACACAGCATCTACTGCAATGGCGGCCCCTCCCGCCGCAGCAGCCGCATTTTCTCACTGTACGCCTGTTATTTTTCACGCGTGCCCTACGATGCCGGTTCCGATCGCGGTGAGACCCCCGGGGGCGGAATCGCCGCCTCCGTGCCGGGGCTCACCTCCCCGCACCGCTGCCGGCTTGGTTCGTTCCGGGACAGGGTGCCACCGAGCTGGGCCCACCGCTGTGCAGAACGGCTCGCTTCCTCGGGGCGCTCCTGAGCGCACAGCGCCCCCTGGGCTGGAGGCTTCTCCGTGGTACTGCAGCCGGGCTGGGGTCCGGTGACCCCCGGTGACCCCGGTGACCTCCGCAGTGCCAGGGTCCAGGACGGGGGGACACGGCAACGGGGGACAAAGAGAGAACAGTGGGACGTACATGGGGACACACAGGGACACATGGGGACACATGGGAGCACAGCGGCACAGGGACCATATGGACACAAAGGGGTACAGGGACAGGGGGCACATGGGATACTGGAGACAGGGACACGGTGGGCAGGGGGACACAGGGACAAGGGGTGAATGGACATGGGGACATGGGGGACACAGGGACAGTGGGTGGATGGACATGGGGACACAGGCATGCAGGGAAAGTGGATGGATGGACACAGGGGAAAAACAGGGACAGGGGCGTGGATGGACATGGGGACACAGGGATGGGGGATGGATGGACACAGGGGACACAGGGACATGGATGGACATGGGGACATGGGGGACACAGGGACAGGGGGATGGGTGGACATGGGGACACGACAGACACAGGGGCGTGGGGACACGGGGATCTGGGGCATTGGCATCAGGCCACCCACACTGCCATGGGGACAAGTGTCCTGGTGTAAACAGCAGGGAGGGCTGTGGCTGTGGCATGTCACCGGGCGGAGGGCCGGGCACACGCCATGACACACGTGTCTGTGCCGTAGCACAGCACGGCATAGCAGTTCCTGACACATGACATGGCATGGCATGGCTGTTCCTACCCCATGGCATGGCTACTCCTGCCCCATATCGTGTCATGGCCATTCCTGCCCCATGGCATGCCCGTTCCTACCCCATGGCACGGCACGGCATAGCAATTCCTGCCCCATGGCACGGCACAGCATGGCCATTCCTGCCCCACGGCATGGCACGTGATGACATGACCATTCCTGCCCCATGGCATGACACAGCATGCCCGTTCCTACCCCATGGCACGGCACGGCCATTCCTGCCCCACGGCAGGGCCATTCCTACCCCATGGCATGGCATGGTCATCCGTGCCCCACGGCATGGCATGGCACGGCACGGCACAGCAATTCCTGCCCCATGGCATGGCACGGCATGGTCATTCCTGCCCCACGGCATGACACAGCATGCCAGTTCCTACCCCATGGCATGGCACGGCATGGCATGGCCATTCCTGCCCCACGGCATGGCATGGTCATCTGTGCCCCACGGCATGGCATGGCATGGCACAGCATAGCAATTCCTGCCCCATGGCACAGCACAGCATGGCACAGCATGGCATGGCCCTCCTGCCCCATGGCATGGCGTGTGATGACCATTCCTGCCCCATGGCATGGCACGGCATGGCACCGCCATTGCTGCCCCATGGCATGTCACAGCATGCCCGTTCCTACCCCATGGCATGGCACGGCCGTTCCTGCCCCATGGCATGGCATGGTCATCCGTGCCCCACAGCATGGCATGGCATGGCACGGCATAGCAATTCCTGCCCCATGGCACGGCACAGCATGGCACGGCATGGCATGGCCCTCCTGCCCCATGGCACAGCCATTCCTGCCCCACGGCATGGCCCCTCCTGCCCCACAGCGGAGCAGATCCCTGCCATGCCATGCCAGTACCCCCCCCATGCCCCCCTGGCCAAGTCCCTCCTGCCCCCCCCCCCCCCCCCCAGCCCGGGACCCCCCGGCCGCGGCCCCCGCCGTGCGTCAGCGCCCTCCCCGGGGCGGGGGCGGATGGCGGGGGGGGGACACACACAGAGGGGCCCTTGTTGTGTCCCGCTGTGGGGCCCCCCCAGCCCAGCGCCTCAATGTGGCCCTTGTTCGGCACTGGCCCTTGGTGTCCCCATTAACATTTGCTCCGGGGCCAGGCTGTCCCCAGCAGGATGCAGGGGACAAGCTGGGGGGACCATGTCAGCCTGGCATGCCCCCCCCCCAACACCCCATCCCCCACCACGTCCCCAACCCCTAAGACCCCCCCCCAACACCCCATCCCCCACCTCGTCCCCAACCTCTAAGACCCCCCCCAACACCCCATCCCCCACCCCATCCCCAATCCCCTAAGGCCCCCTCCAACCCCCTAAGACCCCCCCCCACGTCCCCACCCCCCTAAGGCCCCCCCCAACCCCCTAACACCCCCCCCAACACCCCATCCCCACCTCGTCCCCAACCCCCTAAGACCCCCCGCATTGGCACAAGGACCCCAAAAGCTGCCACCACCACTACCCCCTCCCCCATCCTACTGCCACCAGGGCTGGCCCTGCCAATGGCCACATCCCTGGGGACACGGCGGGGGGGGGGGGGGGGAAGGGGACACGGCGGGGGGACACGGTCACGCTTCCCGGTTATTTTAGGGAGGATAAATCAGGCGGGTGGCAGGTGTGGGGCTGTGGCAGCCGCTGTCACCGGGGTGAGTGACGGTTCAAGGGCAATGGCGTGGGCAACGTGAGCTCTGGCTGTCCCCAGCCCCACCACTCTGCCCCCCCCCCTCCCCTCCCCCCCTTTAATTCACTGTATATTAAATATAGATGATATTATTCAGGGTGGACACAGGAGAGAAACGGCCCTTTTCAGCGGCTCTCGGTTTATATACAGAAAATGGCCAAAAGAGGGGAGGAAAAAAAAAAAAAAGAAAAAAAAAATAATATAAAGGGGAGGGGGGTGAGGCTGGGGGGGGGGGCGGAGCCCCCTCCCCATCCCCGCGCTCCCCACTCTGTACAGGATCCAGTCGCTCGCTATTTACAACGGGGGCATTTTTACATGGGGGGGAAGGGGAGCATCACGCCGGCGATGCCCCCCCTCGGGGGGGGGAAGGCACCAGGGCTGCTGTGCGTCATGCCCGGCACCGTGAAGGCACATGGGGGACCTGGGTGTCCCCTAAGGGGGACCCAGGCATGTGGGGGGGCACTTGGGTGTCCCCAAGGGGGGATCCAGGCATCTGGGGGGGCACCCAGGTGTCCCCAAAGGGGATCCAGGCATCTGGGGGGGGGCACCCGGGTGTCCCCAAGGGGGATCCAGGCATCTGAGAGGGCACCCAGGTGTCCCCAAGGGGGATGCAGGCATCTGAGGGGCCACCCAGGTGTCCCCAAGGGGGATGCAGGCATCTTGGGGGGACACACCTGGGTATCCCAAGGGGACCCAGGCATCTGGGGGGCAGGGACTTGAGTAACCCCAAGGGGGACCCAGGCATCTGAGGGGGGGACACCTGGGCGTCCCTGGGGAGGACCCAGGGGCTGGTGGCAGTCCCCCCAGGTGGGGGCTCAGAAGGGCAGCGTGTCCATGAAGATCTTGTCGACGATGGGCGGTGGTGGCACCAGGTCCTCCAGCTTCAGGTAGAAGATGCGCTGGAGGCCCTGGGTGCAAAGGCTGCGCAGCTCGGGCAGTTTGCCCAGCAGCTTGGAGAGGCAGCCGGGGCGACCGGGCTCGGCCCCCCCCGCTGCCACGTGGTCCTTCAGGCACCCCACAATGCGGTTCTGCAGCTCCTCCACCCGCTTCGGTTCCTTCAACCCATGGCGGTCTTGGGGGGGGGGACGGACAGACACACACACGCAGAGGCATGAGGCCAGGGTGATGGCCGCAGGGTGGGGAAGGGGACAGCGGCGGGGAGCAATGGCATGGCGGGGGCGGGGGGGGGGTGTCTCACCTGTGATGATGACGAGGGCGGCGAGGCAGGAGAAGGAGGGGACGTCGACGCTCATGCGGTGCAGGCTCTGGGAGAACTCGAGGATGGCGTCGATCCACTCGCCGAAGCCCCGCACGCACTGCAGGCGGTGCAGCACCACCCCGTTGCAAAAGATGAGTTTCCCTTCCTCCGGCTTGGAGCTGCGGGTACACCCCCACACACAAACACACGCGTGTCACCCCCCGCGGCCAGCCCGGCACAACCCCAGGCTCCCCGTTGCACCGCGGTGTACGGGGGGCTCACCGGTACGCCAGACGGAGGATGAAGAGCTCGAGGAAGGCCGATTCCAGCAGCAGATCCTGGTCTTCCTTGGGCAGCTCGGTGAAACCTTGGATTTTCTCAGCCCACTTGCGGATGACGTCCATGGAGCCGGTGAGCAGATCGTAAAATTGCTGCACGTCCACCGAGTCCTCCTTCTCCAACTGGCACGGTGCCGACTCCTGGAACTGCCATGGGGATTGGGGGTGGGTGGGTGTGTCTGTGTGTCATGATCCGGCCCCCGCCACAACCCCGGGGATGCCGTGGGATGGTCCCAGCCCTACCTTGGAGTAGTCGAGCTTGGTGGCGCTGGGGATGGAGTCGATGTGCGCCCGCACCAGGGAGGTGATGAGGCTGACGGGGGACGCGTCCGGCGGCTGCTTAGGTTTGGAGGGCAACCGGCCCCGCCGCCCCTTCAGGCTGTCGGTCCGCACCACTGCGGCGAGGGAACATGCCATGAGCGCATCTGTCGTCAGCGCAGCCAGCAGCGGGGTCCACTCCTGCTAGGACCCCCCCTACACCCCAGGATGGGACCCTAGTACCTTCTTTGACCATGCCGACGGCCAGGCACTTCTGGAAGCGGCAGAACTGGCAGCGGTTCCTCCGCCGCTTGTCCACGGGGCAGTCCTTGTTGGCCAGGCAGATGTACTTGGCGTTCTTCTGCACCGTGCGCTGCGGGGCGGGGAAGGAGCAGCCCCAGCTCAGCCCGGGGCACTGTGTCGTCAAACAAAAGCCCTTCTGTCCTCCCCTGCCTCCCGCTCCAACCCGGCATCCGGCTCCACATCCGTGGGGAGGGCTCCCGGGGGCCGCGCTCCCCGCCCTGCCCTTCCCCAGGGTGACCTGCAGCATCCTCCTGCTGCTGCAAAGCATTGTGGGAATATCCCCGCCGCGGGGTGTAGGGCGGCTTCCCTTACCTTGAAGAAGCCCTTGCAGCCCTCACAGGTGCGCACGCCGTAGTGCTGGCAGGAGGCGTTGTCCCCGCAGACGGCGCAGCGGCCCTCGCCCGCCCCGGGGCTGCGCACCTTGGTGGGGGTCAGCGCCGGCCCCTCCAGCAGCGGCGAGACGGGAGCCAGGGGCAGCCCGGCGAAGCCCCCCGGGGAGCCCTGCGCGGGGGCGAAGGTGTCCGTGTCCAGCAGCTGCGGGTCCAGGCGGGGCGAGGGGCCTGGCTGCCCCTTTAGGGTCCCAGGGGACCCACCAGGGCTGGGGGCTGGGGGGCCGAAGGCGAAGAAAGGGGGCTGTGACCCACTGCCCTTGGCCGGCTCAGCCCAGGGCTGCCCACCCTCGAAGTTCGGCAGGGGCGAGTACCCCCCAAAGGAGCCCCTCCCAGCTCGGAGCTTGGGGCGGCTGGAAGCCCGGGGTGGCGGGCGAGGGGACGGAGCAGGGGCTGCCGTAACAGTCCGAACCGCTGGAGGAGAGGGTCTCGTCCGGCTGCCCACCGAAAGCACCGGAGTAGCAGCCGTAGACCTGGAAATCCTCCAGTTTGAAGGCGGCGGCGGCGGCGGGCTGGCTGCTGGCCGGCAGCTGGTAGAGGAAGGCGTCGAACTCGCCGGCGTAGCCCTCCATGAAGGTGCTGAAGCTGGGCAAGGCAGGGGCGGCCGCCAGGTCCGCTCCGGCCACCTCCATGGGGAAGCGGCCACCCTCGGGGCTGAGCAGCTCGGGTGGGCAGCGATCGCAGGGGCCGGTGCCCGCCGTGCCGTACTGCGCCTGGATGCAGGGCATCTCTGTGGAGAGAACAGGGTGTCGGCGGAGACCCCCTCCCCCAACCACCACCATCCATCCATCCATCCAGGTGGAGGATGGAGGGCAAGGTGAGAAGAACCACGGGGGGGGCTTCCCCGGGAGCCGGACCTCTGGGGCTGCTGGCTGCCCGGTGGTGGCCACCGGCATCCCCGGGAAAGGTCACGCCGTACCCAATGGGCGCAAAGGACATTCCCCAAAACGCTGGCTTAGCAAAGGCACCGAAAGGGAAGGAGGGAGGAATGCGGCCGGCGGCTTCCCAAGTCCCGGGGCTGACCGGGGGAAGCCAAAGCCGGGGCTGACCCAGCGCTTGAGGAACCCGCTCCCCCCCCAGTACCCCATTTCGGAGCCTTTTGGCAAAGCAACCTCAGCCAGCTCCACCGGCTGCCGGGGGAGAGGAGCCCCCTCCCTGTCCTGGCAGCCCCCCCCCCCCGGATCCAGCTCTGCATAAGACGTAACAGGAGTCCCAGGTCCAGCTGAAAGCCAAGCCAGGAGCGTTCTCGATGGCAAGACGATAATGTAATTCATCTCGCAGACCTTTAAAGGTCATGGCGTGCCTGGCCCCCGGCCGCTGCAGCCCCAGCACGGCACCGCCACCGGCTCCCCCGCCGCTCCCCCGGTTTCCTCCCGGCACCCAGAAAACCGATACCCACCCAGGAGCTGGGGTTAACATTATCCAGCGGGGGGTCCAGCCTTGGCACCCACTTGGGTGGCACCGACCCACTGCCGGTGCCACGGTGGGGTTTGTGCCCATTTACCGGGGACTAGGGCTGTGCCAAGCTCGGTGGGTGCGGAGGGGACGGGGCATGCGGCCAGGGGACACGAGGCCGTGTTGGGGACATGGCACCAGGGGCCACCATGCTTTTGCTTGCCCACATGCAAATCCCGGCTGCAAATCGCTGGCCGGGCTATGCAAAGCCTCAACCTTTCCTCCGTCGCTTCCTCATCCGAACGCTGTTGCCTTCACTCGCTGGTGGCATTTGGGGTGTCCCCCCCCCCGCTGCTATGACCCCCCCTTCCCCCGAGGGGACCGGGCATGGGTTCCCGTGGCGGCCGCCCACGGCTTGGGGCAGTAATTGCAGATTCCTCGTTTGGGAGCGCAGGCAGCTGCCCGTGCCCAGGCTTGGAGGTTGTTGCCTGCGTGGGCTAGTGGTAGCCCCTGGCACCGAATCCTGGGTTGCGGGTGGGAGAGAGCAGCCGGCAGCACCGGGGGTGGGTAACGCTGCCCACAGCCCTGCCGGCACCTGCTGCCGTGCCTCGCCAAAACGCGGCCGCTGCCAGGCCCTGGCACTGCCCGTACCGCGGTGTAGCCGGTGCTGCCAGCACCATCCTGCCTGCCCGTTGCTGCCCGTTCGCTGCTCATGGCTCCCGGGTGATGCCCGGTTTGGGGGTGGCTCTGTCCCCCCGCAGCCCCTGGGCTCTCCCTGGCTGCACCTGGATCCCGGGGAGGGGGGGGGGGGCGGTCCTGGGATGGGGGCTGAGCCCCCTTGTTGTCCCCGTAGCCCAGCACAGCCCCGAGATACGGGTCCCGGTCCTGCATGGCTCCTCACCCCGGGACCCCCAGGAACGGGACCCCTCGCTCTGCCAGCCCCCACCCCGTGTGCCTCCTCCGTGGTTCTCCCCGGTGCGCCCAAAGGCCAGCCCCGCACGGCACGCACTGGCCCGGTCCCTTCCACCGCGACTCCCGACTCTCCCCGGTGGCGTCGCTTTCAGATGCGAGCCCCGGCTCCCCCCGGTGCCACCGGCATGCCCGACCCCCTGCACTTTGCAAGATACCCACCACCCTGAGCCCCCGGTGCCACCGGGACACACGACCAGGCTTCCCTCCGGTGCCACCGGGAATGCCCGACCCCGGCTCCCCCCGGTGCCACCGGGAATGCCCGACCACATGCACTTTGCAGGACGCCTGCTGCTCTGAGCCCCCGGTGCTACCGGGACACACCCGACTCGGGGCTTCCCGGGACAAACGACCCGGCTCCCCCCGGGGACAAACGACCTGCTCCTCTCCGGTGCCACCCGGGACGAACGACCCGGCTCCCCCCGGTGCCACCCGGGACGACAGACGCAGCTCCCCCAGGTGCTACCCGGGACGACAGACCCGGCTTCCCCCGGGACAAACGACCCCGCCCCCCCCCCGGGGACAGTCGACCCGCTCCTTTCCGGTGCCACCCGGGACGACAGACACAGCTGCCCCCCAGTGCCACCCGGGACGACCGACCCGGCTCCCCCCGGTGCCACCCGGGACGACAGACACAGCTACTCCCGGTGGCCACCCGGGACGACAGACCCGGCTCCCCCCGGTGCCACCCGGGACGACCGACCCGGCTCCCCCCGGGGGACAGTCGACCTGCTCCTCTCCGGTGCCACCCGGGACGACAGACACAGCTGCCCCCAGTGCTACCCGGGACGACCGACCCGGCTTCCCCCGGTGCCACCCGGGACGACCGACCCGGTCCGCTCCGGTGCCACCCGGGACGACCGACCCGGCTCCCCCCCGGGGACAAACGACCCGCTCCTCTCCGGTGCCACCCGGGATGACAGACACAGCTCCCCGCTGTGCCACCCGGGACGAACGACCCCGGCCCCGCCGGGATGCCCTCCTCGCTCCTCTCCGGTGCCACCCGGGACGACAGACACAGCTCCCACCGGTGCCACCCAGGACGACCGACCCCGGCTGCCCCCGTGATGCCCTCCCCGCCGCCACCCGGGATGCCCGCCCCCGCCTCCCCCCGGTACCACCGTGCCCCCCCGACCCTGCTTTTCCCGGTCCATCCCCCCACCCCCCGATCCCCACCCCCCTCCCATACCCGGGGGCCGGTACCCGGCGGTGCTCCTCCGGTTCCCGCTCCGCTGCCGCCGCCGCCGCCGCGCGGGCTCCGCCGGGCTCCGGCCCCGCCACTACTTTCTCTTAAGCGCTCGGTGACGCGCGGGGGCGGCGCGCGGGCCCGTGACGCACGGCGGCGCCGTACAAGGCGCGGGGGGGGGCGGTTCCGGCGGGGGCGCGGCCGTGACGCACGCGGGGTTCCATTGACGCAACCGCGGCGCCCGCGCTAAAAATACCCGCGCGGCCCCGGCTAAAAATAGAACGGGCGCCCCCCCCATCCCCATCCCCATCCCCATCCCCCTCCCCCTCTCCCTCTGCCTTCCGGGGCTCCCGGGGCCGCCGGAGGTGGGGGGAGGGGGGAGGGAGGCTCCCGATGTCGGTAGCGGGGGGAATGGTGAACCGCGGTGGGCAGGGGTCCCCGGGGTTGCTGGGGTCTTCGGGGCCGGTACCCACGGTGTCCCCTCGGTGATCCCATCGCCGGTACCCCCCCATCCCGGTGCCCTCTCGGTGCCCCCATCCCTGGTGCCTCCATCCCTGGTGCCCCCATCCCGGTGCCCTCTCGGTGCCCCCATCCCTGTTGCCCCCATCCTCGGTACCCCCTCCCGGTGCCCTCTCGGTGCCCCTATCCCTGGTGCCCCCATCCCCGGTACCCCCTCCCGGTGCCCTCTCGGTGACCCCATCCCTGGTGCCCCCATTCCGGTGCCCTCTCGGTGCCCCATCCATAGTGCCTCCATCCCCGGTACACCCATCCCCGGTGCCTTCTCGGTGCTCCCCATCCGTGGTGCCCCCATCCGTGGTGCCCCCTCGTTGCTGGTATCTCTGGTACTGTTATCCCCGGTGCTCCCTCGGTGCCGGTATCTCCGGTGCCCCCATCCCCAGTACCCCCATCCTGGTGCCCCCTCGGTGCCGGTATCTCCGGTGCCGTTATCCTCGGTGCTCCCTCGGTGCCCCCATCCCCGGTACCCCCCATCCTGGTGCCCACTCGGTGCCGGTATCTCCGGTGCCCCCATCCCCGATACTCCCATCCTGGTGCCGGTGTCTCCGTTGTCGTTAACCCCGGTGCCCCCTCGGTGCCGGCATTATCGGTGCCCCCATCCCCGGTGCCCCTCCGGTGCCACTATCCCCGGTGCTCCCCCGTATCCCCGGTGCCGCTAGCCCAGTGCCATTCTGAGCCGGTATCTTCGGTGCCCAGCGTTCCCGGTGCCGGTACCCCCCCGGTCTCCTCCTGCTCGGTGCCTGTGTGCGGGGGCGGGGGGGGACGACACGGGGTCCCGCCCCCGCCCGGTCCCCGCGGGGAGACTCTGGCCGGGGCGATGGAAAGAACGGCGGCTGCTGGCGGGCGCCCAGCGCCGGGAACACCGCCCGCGGGCTGGAAAGATGAGCTCACCGGGCCCGGGGAGGGCGAGGGAGGAGCGGGGAGGGCCCCGGTATCCCCCCGGTACCATCCGGTATCACGCCGGTACCTCCGACCGGGACCCGCCGGTACCCCCCCGGTACGCTTCGGTACAACCCCAGTATTCCCCGCACGGTACCCTTCGGTACCCCCCTCCGGTACCACCTTTGTAACCCCCGGTACCACCCCGGTACCCCCGCCCGCTACCCTTCGGTACCACCCCGGTATCCCCGCCCAGTACCCTTCGGTACAACCCCAGTATCCCCCCCCGGGACCCTCCAGTACCTCCCTCCGGTACCACACTTGTAACCCCCCCGGGACCCTCCGGTACCACCCCGGTACCCCCGCCCGGTACCCTTCGATACCACCCCGGTACCCTCCGCTACCGCCCTCCAGCACCCACCTTGCAACCCCCCTGGACCCTCCGGTACCGCACCGGTACCCGCTCCCGGGGCCGAACCGGGGGTCTTGGTAGACCCGACTCGCCGTGCGCAGTCGTCCCCCGGGGGCTGGCACCCCCGTTAGTTACACCCCGTTAGTGCCCCCCCCCCCCCGTTAGTGTGTCCCCCGTTAGTGTGTCCCCCCGTTAGTGCCCCCCCCCCCCCCCCCCGTTAGGTCCCCCTTCCCCGTTAGTGCCCCCGCCGAGCGGAGCCCCCGGCACGGCCCCACCGGGGCAGCGGAGCCGCCCTCGGACCGGTGCCGCCGTACCCCGGGAGCCGCAGCCGCACCGGCCCATCCCCGAAGCGTCGGGCGGCACGGCGGCACCGCGCCCGGGGAGGAGCTGCCGGGACCCCCCGTGCCGGGACCCTGCCCGGTTTCACCACCGGGAGGGGGGAAGCCCGGGACCGGAGGGGCCCGGGGGTTGCAGCACCGGGAGCCCAGGGAGGGGGATACGGGGGTACCGGAGGTGACAGCCCGGGACTGGCCGCCGCCTCCCGCCGCCCGTTACCTCGCTCCGGCCCCGGTTCCCGCCGCCGCGGCCCCGCGCGCCGCCCGCCCCAGACGGGGGCCCCGTGACGTCACGGCTCCCGCTGACGTCACCGGGATCCCGCGGCATCACCGGGGCTTCCCCCCGCAGGGATCCCTCGGGGACCCCGCACCCCAACCGACCGGCGCGGCCGGTACCGGGGCTGCCTCCGGTGCAAACCGGGGCTGGAGAAGGGGCGAGGGGGGGCACAGCCGGTGCCAGCCCCGGGGGTACGGCCGGGAGCCGGGGGACCGGAGCTGCTGGGATCTCAAAGCCCCGGGGGTCGCGGAGCCTGTGACCCCCTCGCCGAGCCGGTGGTGGCAGCAGGGTGACACCGGTGGCCCCCGCAGCCGGGATTAGCTGTACCCGGAGAGGCCGCCTGGCCCACGCCGGTACCGGGGGAGGGAAACCGAGCCCGGCCACCCCGGCAAGGCCACGGTGGGGGGGGGGTTGGGGGGGAAGCCCTGGCTCATGGGGACACTGTGACCACCAGCCAGGCCTTCTCACTGCCCCCAGCAGCTGGGTGGGGGGTGCGGGGGATTGCGGGGCACCCATGGGCTGGCTGGGTGGGTGGGTGCAGGGGGATTGAAGGGTGCCCACGGACTGGGTGGTGGGTGCAGGGTGCCCATGAGCTGGGTGGGTGGGTGCAGGGGGATTGAAGGGTGCCCACGGACTGGGTGGTGGGTGCAGGGTGCCCATGAGCTGGGTGGGTGGGTGCAGGGGGATTGAAGGGTGCCCACGGACTGGGTGGTGGGTGCAGG
Source organism: Falco peregrinus (assembly GCF_023634155.1). Classification (NCBI taxonomy): domain Eukaryota; kingdom Metazoa; phylum Chordata; class Aves; order Falconiformes; family Falconidae; genus Falco; species Falco peregrinus. The sequence continues at coordinate 2,111,054 of NC_073740.1, read as the reverse complement.
GTGCCCATGAGCTGGGTGGGTGGGTGCAGGGGGGGTTGCAGGGTGCCCATAGGGCAGGTGGTGGGTGCAGGGGGGTTGCAGGGTGCCCATGGGCTGGGTGGGTGGGTGCAGGGGATTGCAGGGTGCCCATGAACTGGGTGGGTGGGTGCAGGGGGGTGCAGGGTGCCCATGAGCTGGGTGGGTGGGTGCAGGGGGGTTGCAGGGTGCCCATGAGCTGGGTGGGTGGGTGCAGGGGATTGCAGGGTGCCCATGAACTGGGTGGGTGGGTGCAGGGGGGTGCAGGGTGCCCATAGGGCAGGTGGTGGGTGCAGGGGGGGTTGCAGGGTGCCCATGGGCTGGGTGGGTGGGTGCAGGGGGTTGCAGGGTGCCCATGAGCTGGGTGGGTGGGTGCAGGGGGGTGCAGGGTGCCCATGAGCTGGGTGGGTGGGTGCAGGGGGGTTGCAGGGTGCCCATGAGCCGGGTGGGTGGGGTGCAGGGGGTTGCAGGGTGCCCATAGGGCAGGTGGTGGGTGCAGGGGGGTTGCAGGGTGCCCATGAGCTGGGTGGGTGGGTGCAGGGGGTTGCAGGGTGCCCATGAGCTGGGTGGGTGGTTGCAGGGGGTGCAGGGTGCCCATGGGCTGGGTGGGTGGGTGCAGGGGGGTTGCAGGGTGCCCATGAGCCGGTGGGTGGGTGCAGGGGGGTTGCAGGGTGCCCATGAACTGGGTGGGTGGGTGCAGGGGGGTGCAGGGTGCCCATGAACCGGGTGGGTGGGTGCAGGGGGTGCAGGGTGCCCATGGGCTGGGTGGGTGGGTGCAGGGGGTTGCAGGGGTGCCCATGGGCTGGGTGGGTGTCAGTGACCACTGTGTACCCAGGTGCCAGGCGGTGACGGGTGGGTGCCCACAGGCCAGGAGGGTGCCGGTGGTCCCACCAGGTGCCCACGGCCGGCGCTGGCACCCTGCCAGGCCCATGTTTGCCGCTCACACCGGGGCTGCTCCGGGTGCCCGGCTCAGCTGGTGCCAGCCCATCCCTGGGCACACGCAGCCCCCGCTCGGGGCTAAAAATAGATTCCACGTGGGGTGGCAGGTGCCACGGGGGATCCCGTGACGGCCACACCGGGGACGGGGTGCCCTGACCACAGCCGGGTGCTGGCGGGCACCACGAGTGCACCCCGGGGAGCCAGACCATAAATGTCCAAGCACGGAACCGTCCTGGAACGGGGACAAGGCAGGAGGGTGGCAGGGAGCCCGCCAGGGCCCACGCACACGCACCGGTACACAACACACGTGTGTGCGCGTGCAGCCCTGCAGCAGGCAGGCGTGCAAAATACGTGTGCGCATGCAGCCCTGCAGCATGCATCTGTGTGCACATGCAGCTGTGTAGCGCACGCGCCTGTGCAATGCGTGTGTGCGCGTGCAGCCCTGCAGCACACGTGTGCACACACTACATGGGCCCACATAGCCCTGCAGCACACACGTGCAGCCCACAAATGCACACATATGTGCACACATAGCCCTGCAGCACACACGTGTGCACATGCAGCCCTGCATCACACACACGTGCACACACAGCCTTGCATCACACACACACAACCCTGCAGCACACACATATGCATACACAGCCCTGCAGCACACGTGTGCACACACCACACATGCCCACACAGCCCTGCAGCACACACATGCAGCCTACATGTGCACACACAGCCCTGCAGCACAAAAATGTGCACGCATAGCCCTGCAGCACACATATGCAGTACACGTAGCCCTGCAGCGCATGCACATGTGCACATGCAGCCCTGTATCACACACACATGTGCACACAGCCCTGCATCACACACATACGTGCACACACAGCCCTGCATCGGACACACATGTGCACATACAGCCCTGCAGCACACACACATGTGCACACACAGCCCTGCAGCGCACACACGTGCACATAGAGCCCTGTATCACACACACATGTGCACACAGCCCTGCATCACACACATACGTGCACACACAGCCCTGCATCGCACACACACGTGCACACACAGCCCTGCATTGGACACACATGTGCACATACAGCCCTGCAGCACACACACATGTGCACACACAGCCCTGCAGTGCACACACGTGCACATAGAGCCCTGTATCACACACACACACGTGCACACAGCCCTGCATCACACACATACGTGCACACACAGCCCTGCATCGGACACACATGTGCACATACAGCCCTGGTATCACACACACATGTGCACATACAGCCCTGTATCACACACACATGTGCACACAGCCCTGCAGCACACACACATGCACACACATGCATCCACAGCCCCACATGCACCCAGTTCTCACCCCAGAATCCCAGCAGACCCCCGGGGGTGGGGGGGGGCTGCATTATGGCTGCCCCCCCCCCCCCCCCCCCCCCCCCCGCAGCTGTGGGGTGCAGGGCAGAGCAGAGCTGGCGCTCCTCGAACATGCAACAGCCCAGCCAGGGATGGGGGTGAGCCGGAGGGGAAACTGAGGCACAGAGCCTGAGCAGGGGGCTGGGGCTCTCGGTGCTTGCATAGAGCGCTTGTGCAAGGCCACCCTCGTGTAAAGGAATACTAGTGCAAGGCCACCTCTCATGCAAGGGCACCCTTGTGCAAGGGAATCCTCATGCAAGGCCACCCTTGTGCAAGGGAATCCTTGTGCAAGGCCACCCCTCATGCAAGGGAATACTAGTGCAAGGGAACCCTCATGCAAGGCCGTGCTTGTGCAAGGGAATCCTCGTGCAAGGGAATTCTCATGCAAGGGGACACCTGTGCAAGGCCACCCCTGTGCACTCACGACTGCTCACTGCAGCACCTTGGCGGGGGGGGGGGGGGGGGGGGCGGGCTCTGTATCTCCCCAGACCTCTGGCTGCTGTCTCCGTGGGACGGGGGGGGGGGGGGAAGGGGGGCAGCACAGGGGGGGTGTCCCCGGTGCCCGGGGGGGCCCCCGCAGCCGGATGGGCTCGGGCTGGATCCGGTTTCCCGAGGAAACGGGGCAGGAAGGGCCTGGCCGGGGCCCCACAGCGCTGGGACACGGCCCCTGGCACGGGGAAGGGGGGGGGGGGCTGCGGGTGGGGGGACACAGGGGGGTCCCCAGGACCTCCCCCCCCCCCCCCCAGGTGACAGAAGTCTCTGTGCCCAGCGCCTGGCTGGCAGGTGGGAGGGCACAGGGGGCAGCACGGGGGGGCTGCAGCCCGGTGGGCCCCCCCAGGGGACTTGGCATCCCCCAGGGGACACGGCACCCCCCCCCACCTCTGCCCCCCCCCCCCCCCAATCACAGCCACACGCTGCTGCAAAAAGTCTCTGTATTAGTAAACACCGAGTGTGCGGCTGGTACAAAAGCCCCTGGGGCAGCTGAAGGGGGGGGGGGGGGAGGG
>NC_073740.1:2035910-2107183 GCF_023634155.1 Falco peregrinus | reverse complement strand
CCCCGCCCCCCCCCCCCCCCTCCCGAACAATGTCCCTGTTGTGGAGGGTGCGGAGGCGTGGGCGGGTGCAGGGACAGGCTGGGCACTGCAGGACCCTTGCCGCTGGGCAGGGGGTGACAGGGCTGTCCCCAAATGCCCCCTCGGTAGTCCCCTCTGTGGTCCCCAAATGCCCCTCGGTGGCTGGTGGGCTCTGGCGTGGCCGGTGTCACCGTGAGTTGTGCCACGAGAGCGGCACATGGCCCACCTCGGTGCCACCGGCTCCCTCTGCTCCACGCCCTGCGGTTGTCACCTGTCCCGCAGGTGTCACCAAGCCAAGTGGCTGGTGGTCCCAAAGGATCCAGGGGCGTTGTGGAGCAAAACCCACCAGAATTGGCTGCGTTGTCACGCGAGCCCCCCCCTGCCACGTCACCCCAGTGACGGGAAGGTGACGCAAAGGGGTTGACCCCAGACCCCTCAGGGACACCTCCTGTGGTGGCCTTGGTCGGGGAGGAGGACCAGGGCCACCGCACGTGACCTGGCCTGCGCCACTTCTGCTCCGGATGTCACTCTGGCTTCCCCGACGCTCAGGAAGCACCGTGGGGACAGGCGGGGGAGGGGGGAGGGGAGCGTTGGGGTGGTGACAGCCCCAGTGCCACCAGAGAGGGGCTTTCCTGGGTGGCACATGGTCATGTGTGCCACCAAACCAGCCCCCAGGGCACCCTGTGCCCCAGCCCCCTGTGATGTCAGTGGGGCCGAGCCCAGGGGGACCACAGGGACACGTGTGTTCTGGTGACACAGCCACGTAATGGGGGGGGGGGGGGGGGGCTGTCACTGCGCCCTGAAGGCTGCAGGGTGGGACATGGGGAGGAATGGGGACATGACGTGGGGACTGGAGGGGGCAATGGGGGAAAGGGATGCGGGGACACTGGGAAGATGCTGGGGCAGGATGGGACCGGGGTGGGGAGATGCTGGGGTAGGACAAGAGGCTGGGGGAGGGGGGGGGGGCGGGAAGGTGTCACTGGGACAGGACTGGACTGGGGAGATGCTGGGGCAGGGCAAGAGGCTGGGGGCGGGGGGGGAGGGGGTCACTGGGGCAGGATGGGATGGGGGTGGGACAGGACGCTGTAGGGGGGGGCAGGGGGTCACCAGCGCAGGCTAGGGCCGGGATGGGAAGATGCTGGGGCAGGACAAGAGGCTGGGGGGGGGTGTCACCGGGGCAGGACCGGGACCCCAGGAAAAGGCTCGGGGTGGGGGTGGGGGGGTGGGGGCACCGGGACAGGACGAGAACCAAGAGAAGACACCAGGGCAGCCCCGCAGGACGCAGCCACCACCCCAACACGGGACGGGGTCACCACGCACCCCCCCAGTGCCCACCCCTCCCGTTACCGATGGCGGCACCCCCGCCCCCGGTGCACAAACGGGGGGCACCGGGGAGGCCCCCCCCCGGCCGGGGCTGCCGGCAGCCCTACCTTGCGCACCCGGGGCAGGGTGCCACCGGCGGCTGCCAGTGCCCGGTAGACGTCGGCGGGGCCGGGGCGCTCCGGGGCCGCCGCCGCCGCCGCCGCCGCATCCTCCTCCTTCGGCCGCAGCCGCCGCAGCCGCCGCAGGGTCATGGCCGGGCCCCGGCGCCCGCCGCGCCGCTATATAGCCCGCGGGGGGCGGGGCCATCGTAGCCACGCCCCCTCCGCGCAGGACACGCCCGTTACGAGCTAAGCCACGCCTCCTCCGCGCAGGACATACCCAGTTATGGGCTAAGCCACACCCCGTTCCGCACAGGACACACCCAGTTATGGGCTAAGCCACGCCCCATTCTGCACAGAGCACGCCTCCATTGCGTTAAGCCCCGCCCACTGTCCACCATCGCCCCGCCCTAGCTGGGCCCCGGGGCCTGGGGGTTCCCAGGGGTGGGGGGGTCCTGACGTGGGGGGGGGTGTCTCTGGTATGGGGGGTCCCAGTCCTGGGTTGGGGGTTCCCTGGCATGGGGTCCAGGTCCATGGAGTGAGGAGAGCCTGTCCCAGCATGGGGGGGGTCCCAGGGGTTGGGGGTTCCCAGTGGGGTGTCTTGGTCCTGGCATAGGGGTGTCCCAGTCCTGGGTTGGGGGTTCCCTGGCACCAGGGGGTCCCCGGTGTGGGAGCTGTGGTCCTGGTGGGGGGGGGAACCCTGGCATGGGGGTCCCAGTCCCAGTGTGTGTGTGGGTGTCTGTGGCATGGGGGGTCCCAGTCCCGGCATGGGGGGAACACTGGCATAGGGGTCCCAGTCCCAGCAGGGGGGATCCCAGTCCCAGTGGGGGGTGTCTGTGGCATGGGGGTCCCAGTCCCAGTGGGGGGGGGGTCCCAGTCCCAGTGGGGTGTGTCTGTGGCATGGGGGTCCCAGTCCCAGTGGGGGGGGGGTCCCAGTCCCAGCATGAGGGGGGGTCTGTGGCATGGGGGTCCCAGTCCCAGTGGGGGGGGTGTCCCAGTCCCAGTGGGGTGTGTCTGTGGCATGGGGGTCCCAGTCCCAGTGGGGGGGGGGTCCCAGTCCCAGTGGGGGGTGTCTGTGGCATAGGGGTCCCAGTCCCGGCGAGGGGGGTGGGTCCCCGGTGTGTGGGGGGTCCCTGGATCTGGGTCCACAGCGTGGGGAATCTTGGTCCTGGCATGGCAGGGGGTCGCTGCCATTGGGGTCCCCCGGCAGTGGGGGGGGGGGGGCTCTGAGGGATGCTGCTGTGTGGCTGCAAGGAGGGGCAGGGGGGGCAGGGGGGGATGTCACAGGGTGCAGTGGGGGGGGGGGGGAGGGCTGCTGCCCCCCAGGAATCATTTCGGGGACGCTAAGGGGAGAAAGCAGCCGGGTCGTCGGCTTCGCCAGGCTCGTGCCGAGCACCCACGGGTGTTTCACCCCGTGGGACAGACCCCCCCCAAAGTGGGACCCCCCCCCCCCCCCCCCCTCAAAGCCCCGTTTGGGATTTAATCTGGGGCAGAAGCCGGAGCCACGGGTGTGCTGCCAAGGGGGAGCAAAGCTGCTCCCGAGGGATCCGTTCCCATGCCGAGGGATCCGTGCCCACACCGAGGGATCCGTCCCCATGCTGAGGGATCCGTGCCCATGCCGAGGGATCTGTCCCCACGCTGAGGGATCCGTCCCCATGCTGAAGGATCCATGCCCACGCTGAGGGATCCGTGCCAGCGCCGAGGGATCTGTGCCCACACCCACACCAAGGGATCTGTACCCGCGCCAAGGAATCCATGCCTACACCGAGGGATGCATGCCCACACTGAGGGATCTGTGCCCACACTCACACCAACGGATCCACGCCCACGCCAAGGAATCCATGCCCACGCCGAGGGATCCGTGCCCATGCTGAGGGATCCATGCTTGCCTTGAGGGATCTGTGCCCAGACCAAGGGATCCATGCCCACATCAAAGGATCCATGCCCACACCCACACCAAGGGATCTATGCTCGCAATGAGGGATCCGTGCCCACACCGAGGGATCCATGCCCACACCGAGGGATCTGAGCCCACGCCGAGGGACGCGGAGGCGAGAGAACAATTCCCGGAGACGCGGAGCCGTCGTGCGGCTCTGGGCAGCTCCTCGCAGCCGTGCCGGGAGGCAGCAGGAATTTTCCAGCAGGACTCCAGGAGTTGGCCCAGATGTTTATTTCAAATTGGCCAACAACCGCGCCCCCCCCCCCCCCGCCCCCCCCGAGCCGATCCCACCCCCCCCGGGGTCCCGGCAGGCGGTGGGAAGAGCTCGGGAAAGGACAGGATTGAGCCCAGTGCCCAGCCCCGGGCACCAAACCACGACCCTTTACCAGCGCAGACCCCCAAATCCTCTTCCCAAAATCTGGCAGCGCAGGGAACGACGTGGCCGAAGCCATCCCACACTTGTTGTCTCATTCCATTTCCTAAAAGATGATTAAAGATGATTTTTGCCTTTTTTTTTTTTTTAGGTTTTTGGTTTTTTGTTTAAACTCTCCCCGCACCCGCTGCCTCCCTCCCTTTCCAGGATCGGAGCTTCCCGGGGGCCAGGGAAGCTGCAGACAAAGCTGGGAAGGAGGAAGGGGGGAGCGCAGATGGCAGCTCCCCCTCCCCACGACACCGTTTGTCTGAGCCCACGGGGGACCCCAGGCCCCGGCGGATTTTCCCCTTGATCCGCTCACAAGATGCTCGTTCACGGGAGGCTCTAATTAGGGAGAATTAGTGGGAGCTGTTTGCACAGCACCAGTTGCGCTCTGAGCAAACAGGATTTTACTGGGATGCTGGGCGGTTCGGACTGAGATTTATCCTTGGGAGCTGGGGGGATGCTTCGGGGACGGAGGGGAGGGAGGGGGATGCTTCGAGGAGGGGAGGGAGGGGGATGCTTCGAGGAGGGGGGGGAGAGGGATGCTTCAGGGAGGGAGGGGGGGGGATGCTTTTCAAGGAGCCACCTCCCGGCCCCCCTCCTGCTTCCACTGTCCCCCCAGAAAGGGACACCCCCCCCCCCCCCCATTTCAGCTGCTCATCGCGGTGGGGGTTGGAAATCCCACCCTGCCACATCCACAGGGAACATTCAACACAATTTTGCCGAGCGGGATGCCCAGGGAATTTATTTTAGCTGCAGGTGAATGAGCCCCCCCAAAAGCTCTCTTCCCCCCCTCTATGCCACAGCGACCCCCCCCATCAACTCCCAACACCTCAGGTGAATAAAACAAACTTTTAATAATGTACAGCAGAAATCGACAGCCTCGGTTTATATTAAACAAAAGATTTCCTATATTACATTGTATTTACATTTGCATACTGAAGAGGTAAAGTGTCTAAGTGGCTATTTTACAGTCCGTTTCTAATCAAATAGACAAACCCAAACAAATAAAAAAGGGGCAGGCAAGTACCGAGAGATCCGTTCTGAAGCCAGCGTACCCCCAACGGACCCCCCCCCCAAAGAATCACAAGCTCTCCACCTCCGCCTCTCCCCGAGTACCTGATCTCCCCTCGATCCCGTCAGGATTTCTCATCCCCAACTGCCTGTAGCGTTGCGTTTCCCCGCAGCGATTCCCTAGGTTTGCTACCGGTCAGCTAAGTAAGCACTGCACCTCCCTGGCACGTGTTTGCGTGAAAAGTGCTGTATAAATGCTACATAATCAGCGTTCCCGTCTCAAATCCTCGCTTTTCATCACCTCGCGATGGCATCTCTCTACAAACAAGGTTCCTCCTGCCATCCCGCTCGTAGGGGATACCCTCGTTGTCCTGCCCTCACCCCTTTCTACCGTTAATCCGGCCTGAAACCGCTCCGCTGTTTGGTTTAGCGCTGAGGCAGATGCATGTGTGGCTACAGTTGGAGGGGTGGGGGGAGCCAGTGCGAGTTACGTAGCTGATTTAGTGTCCTGGAGAAGCAGCCCGCGCGGTTAACGGGGACGGGAGACTCGTACCGGGGAACGAGAGGCGGCGGCAGACGGACCTATAGCCGCGAGGGGCTTCCCTACGGCAGTTTCCATCGCTAAAACCTTCCTCCCCCAACCCAGCGGGCCGGGCCACGGTGAGGGTCCCGTCAGCGCAGCCACCAAGCGCCCACCACCTCGGTTTCTGAACGCAGGAGGGTTTGGGGAAGGGACGGACGGTACCGGAGACGCAGGGTAACCCCTGGCTGAGACACGGCGTCAGGAGGAACGGGCGAGGGAAGGGAAGCGGTACATTCACCCAGCGACCACTCCACGCTGCTCCGTGAACCAGCCCCGAGCCCGCCGGCCCTCCCGCGACCGCTCAGCTCCACGGGAGGATGCAAAAACGGCTTCAGACACGATGCAAAAACCCCCACTCCTCACTTTACACCAAGTCACAGACAAGAGAGGGAGTCTGGGGGAAGACGGACACACGGACAGATACACAGACAGCAAGAAGAGTGTTTTTTTTTTTTTAAAAAAAAATAAAATAGGTTAACCCCGGTGGCCGGAGCAGAGATGAAACCTCACCTTACAGAGCAGGCGCAAAGTTTGAGTAGAAACAGTTCCAGTGTAAATCGAGCTGTGTGCATTTGGGGTTTTTTTTTTCTTTTTTTTTTTCCTTTTTTTTTTGCAGTGATTTCTTTACAAACAGGTCAAGAGGTAATAATTATAGATTGTTTTTCTTCTCTTATAAAGAATTAACAACATTAAAAAAAGTTAAAATCCAGACCCTCCCATAAAATAATAATAATAATAATAATAATAATAAAAAAATAATAATCAAAACCACTCCAGTTAAAAGTTATGGCTTCAGAGTTCTATACCGTAGATCCTGACCTAACCACCAAACAACCGGCACTTCCCAGACTGCCTTCAACGCCGCGATCAGCGCCACAGGCTCAACCCTTCGCTAATTCCATTTCTGCTCGGCTCAGCTGTAAGACAACACTCAAAACCCAACTCTACTTCGCCCCGAATCCGGCATTTCACCAAAAGAAAAGTCATGCAAGTTCCCCCCCCACCCCACAAGTTATACACAGCCACTTCCAGATGATGAGCTATTTATATATGTATATTCAAAAAAATGGACATCGATTTCCAAACCCACACCCCGGCGTGAGAGCCTGCCAAGCGCCGAGCGCCTCTCGGAGGGTGCAGAGCGCACCCAGCCCCCCCCCCCCCCCCCCCCCAGGAGTCTGCCCCACGCTGCTGAGCGTGCCTGGATGGGGGATTTGGGAACTGCATTCCTACGAGAATGGTCTTCCTGCGTTTTCCCTGTGGTCTGGTCTCCTTCCAGCTAGGCGCAGTGCCTGCTCTCCGACACGCGTCTCGGCTCCCTGGCATCTCTCCCCCCTCCCCAGGTCCCTCTTTCTACCCTACCAAGAATTACAAACCCCAGGGGCTCAAGAAAAAAAAACACAAAACGAACAACCCAACAAAAAAATAAACCAACAAAAAACCCCAACCACCTGGATTCCAGGAGTGAAGTTAAATCCTCATTTGTTTTGTCTTAAAAAAAAAAAAAAGAAAAAAAAAAGGGAAGGGGTGGCAGTGAGGCAACCTGACGGGAAGCTCCTGCAGCCGGTGTTGGGACGGCGAGGCCGCAGCACCCATCGGCGAGCGAAGGATCTGGTTTTAAGCAGCCTGTCCAAGCTAGACAATGCTCACTACTCGACAAAGGAGAGCACCAGCGCGCACAGCTCAAAAAAAACAGACACTCTAGATTTGCACATGCACAGAAAGCACGAACAGAGATGAGCCACCCTACGGGCAGACACCGCACGTCTACGGAAGGAGATGAACAGGCACAGGGGACACGCGCACCTCGCGCATGCATACACCATTGCGCACACTGACAGCCAGTCAGATTTCTGGTTTTGACTTAGAATTATTTTGTTTTCTTTTCAAGCTTAAGAAAAAAAAAAAAAAGAAAAAGAGGAGGGAAACGGTTTCATGAAGCTGATAAACTGTTCAGGCTCAGCCTCTCGGAAGGGAGCACCATTTGTTTTGCAAATGCTTTTTCTGCATAAACGTGCCAGTCCCTGGAAAAAAATAAATCCACAGAGTACGGCAAGAAAAACCTTCCCTTTCCCTTCCCACTCCCAGCACCTAGCACCCCGGCCTCAACCACTGCCAACGGGTGCACCGCGCGCACTGAACTTTACAGGGATTTCTGTTAAAGAAACAAAGAGTTACGATCATGGCTGAGATCCCTCAGGTTAAGTCCCTCTCAAGTCTTCACGCTGTCAGGAGGTGATCATAAAAGGTTTCTGATTGTTTCATACCCAAGCAGGGAAGAGAGCAATTCCATAGGCTCCGTCACCCCACCGAGCAGCCTGTAGGTCACGCTGTCTGGTTGGTAGCAGTAGATTGGGCAGAAACACGAGGTAGGCCTCCGTCACACGTCTACTCTAGCATGGCAGCTTTTGTGCAGTTTCCTCCTGCTGGGGGGGCTCAGAGCCTAGATTTTCACATCTTCCTGGACACTGAGCTGTGAGAGGGTTTTCTTAATGCGGAGGGCAGTGAGTCGAGCCGCTCCGTTGGCGTACCAGCACTCTCGCATCATCTTACCCATCACCCGTAGCGCCTAGGCGAGAAAAAAAGGCAGACGTCAGCGCTCTGCTCTCCTCTCCCCCGACCCCAAGCTGGTCTGCCAGGCTGCTGCCACACCTCCTAAAATCAGAGCTCAAGTCGCAGCACTTCCTCCTTACTCACCTTCTCCCGAGGGAAGGGGATGTGGAGATGAAAGCAGACCTTACCTCGTAGCTTTGCCACCAGTTTGGGATATTAGGCCGTAATTTCTGATCACACACGACCTTCCGCATCTCTTCAATCGAGGGATCAGAGGGTACCAGGTCGTAGTAGGGAAGCTGATACTCCTCATGGATACCTGAAAGGCAAAGGGGAAATGCAATTCCTGGGAATTGCGCTGAAGACCGACTGATACCGGCCCAGACTACATGACTCACTGCAAAGATGCGTCAACACTTTGCAGTTATTTAGAACAGAAATGAAGAATCTGGGATTTGAGTTTCCAAGAAAAAAAAATTAAATAAATAAATAAAAAACCGGGGAAATAAAATGCAGCTGCCCAAACTGGAAGAGAGGCAGCTGCAACCGACACCTCCCAGCACACAGGCAGGGTCGCTGAGCCGAAGGCAGCAGGATCGTCACACGCACGGCGGTGCCGTGCTCCTGCCTGCAGCTGGATGTGCCGAGCCACTCGCTCACACCGATTCGGGGGAAGAAAGTCACCCACCAAACCCATCCCAAGGAACATCGGCCACCAGGCAAAGCAATAACCCCCACGGGTCGGTCTTAACAGCAGTTGTGGGTCACCTCGGTTGACACCCTCGGTAGCCACACACACAGCTGTACCCCCCCCACCTCGTAGCTCCATTCTCCAGGGCTCTTCACACCCCCACCAACACCTGACCAACAGAAACGCCGAGGCTAGGAAATCCGGGAGCAGGCCAAGCCGGCGGCATGGGCACACAATATTACCTCCTGCGTTGCACCTTCGAGCAATCTCCCCAGTAGACCAAGCCCAAGGCATAGATATCAGCACATTTAAATGAATCAAAATGCTTCATGTTAATGGTTTCATCCAAGACTTCAGGGGCCATGTACCTGCAGGACAGAAAGGGAACAGCATGTTAATTTTGAGCAGGGATTCTCTGCAAGACAGCAAACGGCAAGTTTTCCCACGCAGCACTTCCCAGCAGACAAAACTCCGCTCTGCACGGCCTTAATCAGAACAGAACTGGGCCCTGTGGTCTAACAGAGCGAAAAAAATAACTCAGAAAAGAATACCAAGTTGGGAAAGAGGTAAAAAACAGCCAAAAGCACACCAGGCTCCAGGACAGCAGGCCCTAAAAAGCTTCCGAGAACGCCAAGCTTGTGGTCAAGTATTGTACGAGCTCCCTGGTGCCAAGTTTACATAGCTGGCCTACACCCCTTCAGCTTGATGGCGCCTGGAGATGAAGGTACCGAGATACCTTCACCATCAATTTGGGCACAATGCTGACACTCTGAGACATTTAGAAATGCTTAAGAGAGAATTTTCACCAGCACTCAACCAGCAGCTCAGGTATTTGCTAGTCACACTCTCGTGCCTCCCCGCTGTTCTCCTACCGTTTGGTTCCGACCCTCTGATTTGGTGCAATATCAATTGTATCCGTAACGGAATCATGCCGGACGGCCAGTCCGAGGTCAGCGATGGCACACGTGCCGTTCTTCTTCACCAAGATGTTCTTAGATTTCAAGTCTCTGTGAGCAATCCAGGCTTTCCTAACAGAGCAAAAATAAAAAGTAGCGAGGGTCAAGGTCTGGTGAAATCTCTTCCTCAAACCGGCGCAGAGGCGGTACCGGATTTCAAGGCGTCGGTTAAACTCTCAGTGTTGCAACACATTTTCCTGTTTGGATGCACTGAAAAATAGAGCAGTGCTGACAGCCTGTGGTAGGCAAAGGCTCTACTTCGGGCTTCCAAGGCACTGCTAATGCAGTAGCACGCGGGAGGCCTCAAGAGGGATAGAAACTCCATCGTCCCAGGCATCAGAACACGCCGCTGTGGATGCGAGGAGTTCATAATTCTGCCAACATCCCACTCAAGTAGCACCAATTTTAGGACGGGGATGTGAAATGCTGCTATAACTCCCAGGAGCCAGCGCAAGGCTAACCCACTTTGCAGCCCAGCCGAAGCCAACGGTCTATTTCTGCTCAATACTGACCAGATGAATCCGGGCTGACTCAGCCCCCCCCTCTCCTCAATTCTGCTTTATCCTCCCCTCAAACATTCCCAGCACCTTTTTAAACTTTGCTCTTACCCTGAGTACCCACAATCTCCATGTGCAGATGGGCCAGTCCGCTAGCAGCCGACAGGGGCAAGCTTTGATCATCCCCTCGATAGTCACGGTGTATCGATTCAGGTAGTCAAAGAGAGAACCGTGCTCGTGGTAGTCGGAGACGAGCCACAGCTGAGTCCACGTTCCGTTATCTGCAGCAGGAAAGAGACTGTGCTCAGATACAACCCCAGGGTGCAGCCATCGAGCCAGCATTTTGTACCTTATCTTTTTTGATAAAGAGGAGAGCTGCTGGGTAAGGCTGCAGCTCAGCAGGCAACCTGGGGGCAAGTAAGGTAAAGAACTTCCAAGGCAAAACACGAGTCTGTGAGGTACAGCTAAAGCACCGCCGCACCTCTTGGCGATTTTACCATCTTCTGGTGAGACACATTCGCAGATGTAGCTACTTGAAAAGTGGCTGACAGTTTCTTTTAACCATTTAATGGTAAAACCAAGTGATGAAATGGCAGCTCCCAGGAGCAGACTGCACACGCTGGTGAAGTCTCTGCTCTCAGGACCGAGGCACTTCTTACCTTTGTTATCCGCAGCAATAAATCCCAGGATGTTCTCATGTCGCAGCATCACGGTTTGATATATTTCTGCTTCCCTAAACCAGGAACGCTCCTCCCGTGAAGAGAAGATTTTTACGGCGACGTCACCTCCACGCCACCTGCCACGCCACACTTCCCCGAAACGCCCTTTACCAATGATCTCCTGAAGGACAATCGTTCGAGCCACAGTCCGTTGGACAAAAAGTGGCAAACCTACGCACAAGAAATTGAGAGGGATGAAGACTTGTTGCAGCAAAAGAAACTCCTGAAAGCCCAGAGTCTGACACAGAGCATCATCAAACCTAGACAGCTCTACAACCAGCAGCCTAAGCAAGCCCCCAAACCGGCAAGGGGTGGTAGCTCCTGCATGGGACGCATCATTTGGCTGCATCTGTGTTATCGCTTTGAAGCGGCTTGCAAACCGCCAGCGATTAGGCTCAGAGCAGTTGAGGTACTTCTGCTCCACGATCAAAGGAACCTGAGGCTGAACATGAGAAGAATGGAAGTCATGGAAGACAGGCTCCGCTAAAAAGGAGTAAACCCCCAGAACTTCTCTTAAGAAAGGAGGCCCAACGCAGCTGCCACCTGTGATGTAAACCACAGAGCTCACCGGCTGAGAGTGTGTACAGAAAAGATCCCCAAACATTTTATATATAGCAGATGTGGTGCTAAAGGTTTATTCCCTGGTCAAATATCAGGTTGTTATACTCTCTGCCTCTGTGGATTATCCTACAGATCCCCATCTGCTGCAAATTTTTTTTTTTTTTTTTAAACCTAACCGCTTTCATACTTCAAAGTCATGAATAAAATGACAACTTCCCAATCTATTCTGGGGACAATTTCTTTTAAGTGCTACAGGATTTCTTCTAAGTGCTACAGGAGCGAATGCTGTACATCGTCCACTTTGAGGATTCTTTGGGATGAAATGGGCTGGGCAAATGCAGGATTTGCATTTGCAAATGTACTACATTTTTTTTTTTTTTTTTTACAGTGCAAAAGCACTGTAAATTTTCAGCTGCTGGGATCTTTCCTGTTTTCCTGCCAGCTTTGATGCAGGTGACATCCTGCATCCTCCTCTGAAAGCCAACAACTCACCGGTTAGCAGTTAATGTCTCTTTCCAACCCAAACCCAGTTCCAAGGCTAAATTTGAAATAGATGCAGCCGTTGGGAGTTATCCTCTTGCAGAAAAGGAGGAAAGCTACATAGATTAAGGAGGGAAGCTACATAAGACTATTTTTTTACACATCAGCAGTTAAGGAGTTGAAGTATTCCTCTAGAGCCTGACACAGGGCCGTGGCTACAGTGTTTACTGCAGGACTGAATTTAAAACATGCCCTCCACATTACTCATGACACGGCAACCTGAACAGGCTGACGAGGCAAGAGCCTCACAGCCACACAAAGCTGCGGCAACCAGGAGCCCAGAACAGACTCCTACTCCTTTACAACTACGAGTTCTCATTCGTCATTTCCAGTCATCTCTTAATACCTGAGCCAGAGCCAGAGGTGGAGAGATCGTAGACTAGATCTTGCAAGGTCTTATCCTTCGAAAGGCACATTTCACAAGAGGGGTCTTCCATGTCCAGCCGCTGACGATTGTGATAGACTCGTTGGTGGTGATGAAACACAAAGACTACTATGATCATGACAACAAACACAAGGAAGACGGGTCCGGCAATCACCGCCACTAGCTCCACAGGACCCCAGCTTGACGGGGGCTCGTTATCTTTCAGGTGCCCTTGAGAGGAAAGGAAGGAGAAAACCAGACACTTTTAGAAAACTCTCACTCCTTCATAAGCGTTCTTTAAGGACTTTCTTCTTGTGTTTTAATTATTCTCTCAGAGCCTGGACAATTTTAGCTTGCTGTTCCAGGATGGTAGAGGACACATCGAATGACAGTGTTAACGTGGGACTTACCAAGTCATCGGGCAGGCAAACTACAGCTAAACCCCTCCAAAAAAGACGGTGCTTCAGCGGGATTTCAGGGATTATTGGCACTTGCTATTTAAAAGAGGACAGGAGCCTGCTCTGGGCTGAATTTGCTCAAACAGCCTGCGTTTCACCTTGCACTTGAACTCTCCAAGTAAGAGGAAAACACCACCAGTCAGTAAGGACTCATTTCTCCCCCTTTCTCCTTCGCCCTGTAACCACCAGTGAAGACTCTTGCCTGAAGACAATTTTTTGAGAACAGATAAGACTTCCCCACTGTCGCCTTCATCCGACCCACTGAATAACAGCCCCGAATGGAGAGTTAACGAGGTATGAGGAAGTAGTGCATGCCCTTCTCTGTCCCAGGAATTAGAGAAAGCAGCAGACGTTTCCCACACCCTCACTCAAAGGCAGGGCTGCTTCCTCTTCTCGTATTCAGAATCTGGGCACCCCTCCACCCCACACGCTTTACTCTGAAGCTGCTGCAACGTTCCTGTACTCGTGGCTCATCACTGAAAAGGTCTGCAGCCTTAGAAGGAGGAAAGCAACTCTATCTGATAAAAGGCAGGCTACAGCACCGTTCAGCACCAGAAAAGGGATCTAGGCTGTGCCCAGGGAACACGCACTGTCCTCAGGCCCCTGCAGACACAGAGCAACATGCAGCAGAAACTCGTATTTAACTGTAAATGGACATTGCTGCTGCTGCTGCTTCCAGGAGCCTGTGAGGATACCAGCAGCGGGGCTGACAAGGCGAGAGAAACCTCGTAAATCCCCAAACTTTGGAAACTTCGCCTGCCCTGAAGTACAACCCCATCATCCAATGACATTTTGTCAGCCACAGGGGAGTTCGAGCAACTTCACATTTTAATTTGAAGTAGTTTGTTATTATTTCCACTTTACAGATCAAGGAAATAAACCCAGTGCTCAAGTTCACAGAGCAACCTAAGGGAAGAAGTGAAAACAGGGCCGAGAACTCCTTATTCCCAATCCCAAACAGACAGCCTGCCTCCTCCCCACTTCAAACAGACCATTTATTTAGCTTCTACTCACCACTGGGAACCATTAAATCAATTTTGTTGCAAAAATCAGAGTAGCAGCAGTGAGTATTACGCAGATCTTCTGAACTCAGACAATAGAAGGGTTTCCCAGCAGGAATCAATTTTGCTTCAGGAATGCAGGTCCGCACGTGGTGTTTAACACCATCCAGGTTGAAGACCGAGACCATGCACGCACCGTCCGTTTCACACGTGGAGTTTGCTTGTTTGCAGTCGGAGCACAGACATGTCAAAGCTGCAGAAATCAGAACAAGACCATGTCCTTAAAACCCACCGGAGAACAAATGCTTGAATGTGAGAAAATGTTCTGCTTTAAAATCTCCCACTTCAGAGGGAACAGGCCATTGTTAGGCTCAGGAAGAACCTGCTTTAGGAACAGAACAAGTCATGCTCTGTATGTCAGACCCACAAGAACCCAATTCAAACACAAAATACAATGTGGAAGAAGCAGAGAATCCCTTCCAGAAGGTGACTCTCCAGACAGCCCTTTTTTCTGCCCCTGTTGCAACCACTAACAGCGATGACCCAAGTCATCCCTGCAAAACTAGGCTAGATTTTCCCGAGATCTGCTCCCAACCCAGCCTAGGCTCAGAACTCAAATGGAAAACAACAATTACTCCAACTGACAGACTTGATTTCACCCGAACCCGCTGTCCAGGCTTCCTCAGCTACACCAAAACCGAGCTGCCCATTCCGGGTCAGCGAGGGACGACCACCCCAGCTCACAGAAGACAACAAGCAGCTGGCAGATGCCAAAACAAAACCAATTCAAACTGACTCTACGCAAGCCAAGCGTGCTACACCCAACTAGATCAGTCACTTATTTAGTAACTGCTTTCCTGATCCGAGACACTACCACCTTGGGTCAAATAAATTCCTGGCTTTTTGCCTGCTCCCCACGAAGATTATTTGGGTAAAGAGCAAAGGAGAAACTCCAAGGCAGATTCCCACATTTTTTTCCGCCTCCCAGCTGTCACTGTGCTTTTCTCAAGCTGCCTGAAAAACTGTAAGCAAATCCCCAGGCATCGCCATCCTTGGGAACAAAGAGCGAACACAACAATGTCAAGAAAAAGGGTGGGGCTTGTTTAGCAGCACACAGTATTTTCTTCAGCTTTCATCAGATCTTTCAGCCTCCCCGGAGGGATTCAGAAACATGTACTTACCCGCTGCAGAAATGGTCTTTCAGGTAAGAGAGAGTCTGAAGAAGTGTTTTCAAAGATACAAGAGCCACTGTTAACTCTCCCCAGTCCGACAGCTAAATCCTCTATGTTGGCTTATAACCTCTCGGTCTAAAAACAGGCACCAAAATCGGCACCAACGCCTGGGGGGTGTGCGGGAGCCACCTCCCCGTCATCCCACCTCTGGCAATCGGCAGATTTAAGGAGCATCAGCATTCCAAGGATATTCATGGCACAGGAAGAGAGAGCCTCTTGCACCCAGTCAGCATGCGGTCCGCAGCAGAGAGCTACCTCGAGCCTCATGAAAAATAAGCAGGTCCTGATCAACTTCAGGGTTCCTTTAGGAGGAAGACACCCATTATCCCTTATCACCAGGGTCCTAGGTAAATCAGCAAGGCTAATTGCATTAATATTCATTCTTTCTGGATGCTGCCCTCTTCATTTCCTTGCTGTTGTGAGCTGCTTCACAGCTCCAAGGTGGGCTGCAGTATTTCAGACAGGCTAAACGCAGATGCTGGTGAGTTTTAAACCAACAGATTCGGCAGAAGCAGTGAAAAGCCAGTAAAAACCCAGAAGAGCTGTTAAGTGAGACTTCTTTAAAAAGCATCACGAGCAGATGTAGCTTATTACTACGTGCTTAGCACAGGCCAAGGAAAAGGGACATGGACTAGAAAACGGACAGGGACACCACGAGACTGGACTGTATCAAGAAGGGTTGGAGACCACCGCACCTAAGGATTATGCAGCTTTTAAGGGGAAACTTTATAGCAAAAGGAAAAAAGCAAACCCACTAATATTTAACGTGACAAACAGCTCTGAGGACAGTGTTTTCCAGTGGTCAGCAGAGCACAGGAAAGACAACTCTTCCGAAAAATACACACACTTGGGGGAACAAAGGTTGGTTATAATGGAGATTTTATGAAAACACGAGATAGGAAAGAGCAGCCAGGGCACATTCCTACCTTCAAGTATACTTAAAAGGAAATAGTCTTTTAAAGCATCTCCTTTATTCCTTTATCAAAAACTCAAGGTACAAATTAAAAACATTTAAACCACACGCATTTCACCGTGTAGGCTCTTTTCAATTTGATTTAGATACAGCAGAACTGAACTTTGTTCCTGTTAGACTCAATTCTAAGGTCTCGAACCCAAGATTTAAGCTACGGCAGTTTGGCTTTCCAGAAGCTCAGAAATAAACAAAACACTTCAATGCACTAATAAAACTGGTTTCGTAAACTTCTCATTGAAGTATCTGGCTTGAAACGAAGCATCCCTTTGACAAGGAAAGTAGAGGAGCTGGTTGTATCTGCTCACTTTCATTTGCAGAATTAAAAAAAAAAAAAAAAAAAAAGGAATCAGTTTACCTGCAAGGTATAATACTAGAGCCCCAGCGCACAGGGACAGAGTAAGATCCTTATCTGTTCTGCAGAAAGCAGAAGTTTCCTGCTAAGGAGGGGTTTGCCCCACAGAGTTCGGCCTCATTTCACCTTGTGGTGCTGTGGGCAGATGCTCCTCCCTTTTGAGTCAACTGCTCTTTTTTCATTTCTTCTTTATTCTTTTTTAAATTCTGATGTTTGCACCTCAAAAAGCCCTACGATAAGGAAAGCGGTGGGAACAAAGAAAACGAAGCCTTCAGCGCATCGCATACCCCTCTCGTCTTTCACAAGATCCTCTAAAAGGGGCTTTCCTGATATTCCATAACCCCCAAGCTGCAGGCAGGCACTCTCAAATTTTAGGAAAGACTGTCTGATCCCCCGGTAGAAGCTGAAGTCTGGCTTCAGCCTCCCTCACGCATCCAGAAGTTGACTCCATCTATATTTTTATTATGAAAAAGCCTAGGATATCAAAAAGTCTGCCGTGGCTACAGCCCTATTCTCCCTAAGCATCACCTACCTACCGCCGGCTGCCAGCTCCCACAGGCACCGGCTGTGCCAGGGAGGAAAGGCCTGTCTGCACCGGGGCTCGCCGGGAACCCAGGAGCTTCCGGCAGCGAGGAGAATTACAGGGCAACCTGCGTGGGGCCAGCATTTCAAGTTGGATTAACCAGAAGGGAAATTTTTTCTCCTATCAGTAAAACCAGAAGCCAGGAAAAAACCTCAAGCGTTGTCTCCCCTTGGGTGGGGGTCAGAAAAAGTGAGACGGGTACACAGAGCCCCCCGTCACACATCTCTGGGGCGCTCCTGGGAGCAGCCGGGGACGCCTGGGCAAAACCAAAGGAGACAGGAGTGAATAAAAGCATTTTTCATGCCAATAGCATGCTTTTTATTTGGGAAGAAAAGCTCCTATTGAGCAAAACATATAATCTACTTAAAAAAAAAAAAAACACAAAAAACGAAACTGACTGGGCTGAAGAAAATAGATGGGGCAAAGGAAAACAAAAGAGCAGTTCACAGAGCCAGGGCGGTGAGTTGCGAGAGGGTGAGTTCCCCTCTCGCAGAACGCCTGGGGATGAATCTGCATGAAAGGTGCTACAGAAGTTGGCAGCAGAGACTGCTCTATCTGCTCAGCACACTCTTTCTGACATTCTGCTCAGAGACAAACCCAGCCCTTTCAAGAAGCTGTTTAAACAAGCCTAACATTAAGCTGCAGATCCTCCGAACGAAAGCTTTGTTCTCACTCAAAGAGATGGATCAGGTTGGTATTTCTACTGAAGCAAACCCTCACTGCAATTTCATCCAAGGCACAGCGCAGGCGGTCGTGACATCAATCGCAGAAGCAAGCCAGCCCGGTGCCCGGTCCTCCCCGCTCTTCCTAAAAACTGGAGCAGTCAGGCGGCGCTGCCAAAAGACAAACTCTCCTTGAGGCTCAACTAACGCAAGCCAGGGCTTGGCTGCCGGGCCAGGTACTCCTTCAGGTGACCACCCCGAGCCCAGGAGTCACTTCTGCTCCCCGTGAGGTCCCCAGCGAGGTTCACTGCTTACAGGTGGCAGCGGGATTGCTCCCAGCAGGAACCCGGGGCACGGAGGTATTAGTATCCCTTTGCGATACAGCGTAACTACAGCGGAGAGGAAAACCAGAGAAGGCCCTCTTGCAAACTGAAGCAACATATATTTACAAAGTGAATCCAAACAAACAGGTAGGGGGCCATGGATTAGAGCTCTAGACTCCAGGGAGACTAAAATATTAAGCTCTGACAGCCAAAGAACATTTCCTCCCCCCCCCCCCCCCCCCCCCCCAGCAACTCTGAGCTCATTTTGCACATATTTATTCTCACACAGGATTGCATGTGTCAAGATGTCTCTGCAGCTACAGGGGAAAGTTTCACAGCAAAAATCTAATGTAATGGTGTCAACCACCTTTTGGAATACATTTTCCAAAAATCTCCTGAAGCTGTGCTATGCAAGATGACATTTTCTCAGGACTAAACGCTACCTGATCAAGATGTATTAAGATAATCAACCTGAAGATGATCATTGGTAAAATTGCCAATACCCACCCACGTATTTACCAGATAAACAGATTTTTGCAGAGATTGTAAGCTGCTGTTCTTTTTCAACAGTTTGAATCGAGGCTGGAAGAACAATGATTCCCCTGACTTCTGAGCTTTTATAAGGCTCTGGAACAGGAGCTGCAATTTATTATGTCTCTGTACAGCACCTAACTTAATGAGACCCAATCTAGTAGCGATGTTTTAATGCTGCAGCAGCATGATGTTAGCAAGAGAAATGGAAAACAATTGGGTTTGTACCTCTGCTGTTTCTTTAGATGCTATAATGAAGAGGGACGTGTGTAAACATGCTTGGAAGAAAGAAATACCTTTCAGTGTTTCACTATACGCTGTGCCGAAATAAAGAATAACCTTTATCACAGAGTGCTCTGCCCAAGAGCAGGTTAGGAATAAAATCCGTTCCCCCGCGGCAAGGGAGCAGAGGTCCGTTCCAGGAGTCCCTTTGTGCTCCTCGTGCAAGCATACCACCCCAAGAACACTGCTTCAAGAGAACCACCAGGGCTTAGTTTTCAAAAGGCAGGAAGGAGGACACTCAAAGCCATCTGATGAAGACTTCAGAAACAAAAGATTTACCTCCCATTATATTCACTACAATTTTTCTGCTGTCTGGTGTCAATAACTGGGATTTCCCCATCCCCATCTAGGATATGCCCGAGTCCAAAATGCCCTCCTTGTACGGCACACTGGTATCGCTCCGAGCCCCAGAGTCAGCTCATCTACACCCACCACCTCCACCATCGAGTGCGAGGCCAGCTCTGGATGCTCACACTGCCCCCGTTTCCTTACAAAGGAGCTGAAGAAATTAGCACAGATTTGTCCTTCTGTAGATACAGTACCACCACCTCAAATATCTTTCCTACATCTCGCTGCCCCATCAACTTCTCCTCCTACTTTCAGATCTCAACATCTCTTTTGCTCCTTGCTGGTGCTTATGAAATCTACTGACCCACTGCTGCTAAAAGAAACAGAGTTAAAATTAGCTGCAAAGTACTATGAAAAAAAACACTTTCACGCATGTCATCCAGAAACTCAAAATTATACTAGGATATTTAAAGTTGGAAACGAGAGTCTCAGCTTTTTCAAGCTGGCTGCAGTTCCCTGGCACAGGTTGAACCTGACATGAACACATCATGGCTGCCTAGAAAACATATACTAAATGGAAAAAGAAAAAAAAAAAAGGCAGGAAGAACATGCCCTCACCTTTAAAGTGAAGAGCTTTCCCTGCATCCACTCAACTCAACACAAAAGGAGAGCTTCTTAATGAATTTTAAATAAGTGTATTGACAGGACTCTCATCATTAATAGGTTAATTAGAAGAAGCTTTGACATTTCTGTTGCTCTTCAACTCAGAAAACAAACCTACGGCTCCAAACTCCCTCTCCAGGCTCTGGTCTGGCACCTATTTTGTGTTTTAACTTGTTAGGAAACCAGTTTAGGAGCCACCCATACCACACCAGTCCCGGGGAAGAAAGTCTTGCAAACCAGCCACATGGCAAGGCAGATGCACAGGTCATCATTACTGATGGTTTTCAGGACTTAAAACCGATGCTGTGTATTCTCAGGCAATTGGCACACGCTTTTTCAGAGTTGAAATAACAAGTTGTTTAATGTGCAGTCTATATTCTGACACCCAACGGTCCACAGGTTACTTCCAAGAAGCCCACAGAAAGCAGTAAGCGTTAAAAAAGCAAGGCTTTGGTGTGCTGGGAAGCCTGCTTTTCTGCTGAAAAAAAAGGAAATACGGGTCCACAATCAAAGAAAAGAAAGGCTGGCATGCCAGTGGCTTAAATAACGAGGACAAAAGAGCGCTCCCATCCCATATGAACGCTCACACACAACGGTCTGATTCTACCAGCTCAGCACCATCCAGCGTTTCACCCCTGCAATACCACGGCAGCTTTCTCCCTCAAGACGAGCAATTCCTTCTTGGTCTGCTCAGATAACCGCGCTGGCTGTGCGGTGGAGAACATATTTCCACTGGTCAACACCCAGTGAACTTTGCTTGCTGTTAAGAGAATTGACG
Source organism: Falco peregrinus (assembly GCF_023634155.1). Taxonomy (NCBI): domain Eukaryota; kingdom Metazoa; phylum Chordata; class Aves; order Falconiformes; family Falconidae; genus Falco; species Falco peregrinus. Next base: position 2,086,786 of record NC_073740.1, on the reverse strand, counting down.
TTTTACTTCACTCCTTTCGCAATAGCGATTTCCGGAGCATCCACTACTGGCAGCGGACGGCGGTACCCAGGGAAAAAAAAATCCAAGCTGTCTGGCCAAGGAGCTGGAGGAGTTCAAGAATGCTTGTTGGACACTGTTTTTAATTTCCAGTTAGAGAATTCTTTCTTGGAAAGTTGTAAGATCTAAACTTATGGACCACGCGGAGTTTTGCCTGATTTAACCGGGTAAATATTTTAAGCAGGTGTTAATAATAAAATCTGCTGGCGCAAGATTGCTCCCCACGGTATTCTTTTCCTTTATTTCAAGCACGCAAACACAGCCTACCTATAACCACCCCATAACCATTGCTGCAGAGGCACCTTTTATTTATTTTTTTTTTAAAGGAGGGAGCATGTGGGGGGGTGTTTTCTACTCTGTTTACCCATGCACACAGAGGTTCCCAGCTCCCAAGCACTGCAGAAATGAGGATGTTTTTCCAACCTACCCTGAAATAAGCAGCTATTAAGATCTCTTGTATAAAGCACAATAGTTAAGGGCAGCCCTCGCTGGATGAGGAGGCAAACCGAACGTGCATCATGGCTGCTCTAAGCAGCAACCAATTTGCAGGGTTCGAATCCCTGCCACCCTGCACCCAGCTCCACAAACGCAGCTCCCTCGTGTCCCTGAAGCCAGGCTGAGCTCACACCTTTTACCGGACAGCACGAACAAAACCGTACGGCGCGTACTGAGCGGAAACAATAGCCAGCCATACAGAGCCCAATATCAAAGGCACTAAGAGTCGGCTGAGTTTCCAGGAGATACGCACAGTCAATTGGCCATTTCCTGTTTATTTATTGTTATTTTTTTTTAATCAACACCAGCTGCATATAAAATGTGAAGCGAAAGTCTGAGAGCAGACATGCGACGAGTCTCATTTGGTCCTGCTTTGCCATTTATCACAGAAAAGCTGAAACATCTTCCAAAAGCTGCATTTTACTTTAGGTTTAAAACAAAGCAGAGCCACTCTCCCCTAAAGCACATTTCTATTGCCAGATTCAACAGGACTCGTAAATACACCCCTAACCTACTGCCCTAGTGGGGTTTAAAGCCATTTTCTGCAGCTAACAAGTCCGGATCTGCACGTGCGAAGTTATGTATTACCAACCGACTGTCGGAAGGTAATAACACGGACGGTGAGAGGATTGGGGAGGAGAGAAAATATTTCAGTGTGGTTCCTGTTGGAACAGGTACCTGCGTTACACAAGCAGCAATTGCCCCCGATAGCCACAGAGAGATGGACTGTGTTGGTGAAGCCTCACACACCGGAGAGGCCACTGCCACCAGTTTGTCCTCTGTCCCTGCCAGCTGATGCTCAGAGATGATTTGGGCTCGTCCACCTCTGGGGAAAAGGGTCAAAGTCTTCAAAATCACGGAGCCGGTACCCCTCACCCAGAAGCAGCAGCGGTTGCACCCCGCCAGGTAAAGCAAAAGCATCACCACGGAACAAACAACCGAAACAATGAGTTTTCCCTCCCTCCAAACAAATATTTACAGTTGCCACAATCCAGAAGCACAGGGTTTTAGAAAGGTTTCTATTCCAAAAAAATTACCCGCAGATTCCAAGAGGGCGTAGATGAAGCACAAGCTGATCGCTGGTGCGGAGAGAGGGGGGCTGCCCAAGCCCCCCCTGAGCTGGGTTAACAGAGGGATGGGAAAAAGCCACAAACTCCAGAGGTTTGAGGGAGGCTCAGCCACAACGTGATGGCACTTCCCACCCCGGGGCTGAGCCACACACCCAGCTCCTGCCCCCCCCAAACCCACCGCCAGGGAACCGCACCCCCAGCCCCCCAACACACAGAACTCGCCCCCCACCCCTCCCTGTTCTTCCTCACCATGGGGAAAAAAACCCATCAATTGTAGGGTTTTTTTCGTGATTTCCTGAAGACGGGCTGGAAGGTTCCCAGTTTTCTTCCCAGCCAAAGCCTGGAGCATCCCCCGGCACCGCACGACTCCCCCGCACCCCAATGGCTGCAACCCCCCCAGACACACTGCGGAAAGCATGCCCCTCCCCAAACCCCCCCCCCCCCCCCAAACCTCAAGGGTCCCCTCCACACCACAAACCCCGGCAAACGCCCCCCTGCGAGCCAACCCCCCCCCCCCCCCCCAGGATCGACCCCCACCAACACAGCGGGGACTCAGCTCTTTGCTGAAGTCCTTAATGGCTCCTGAGACCCCCCCCCCTCCGCTATGGGACCCCCGGTCCTTCTCCCCCCCCTGAAACACCCGCCTCTGCCCCATCCCCCCTCCCCCCGCCGGCAGCCCCCCCCTCCCCCCGCCTCAGGGCCCTCCCCACAGCCTCAGTGGCACCTTCAGGCCCCCAATCCCCCCTCATCCCCTTCCTCCCCCTCCCCCCCCCGACCCCCACTAAAAGCTCCCCCCCACCCCCTCAGCTGCCCCACAGCCCCCCCCGGCCGGCCTCACCCCCAGGCCCGGCCTCGCCCCCGGTGCCCCCCCCGCTTCCCACAGCCCCCCGCACCGCCTCGCCCCTCGGTTCTCCTCACAGATCCCCGTTTCCCCTCACGATTCCCCCCCCCCCGCCCCGGCTCCCCTCAGCACCCCCCGGTTCGCCTCACGACGCCGGGCGGGGGCGGGGCGGCGCGCCGCCATGTTGTGCCCGGTTCGGGCCGGGCCCGGGGGCCGCCACTCACCGCGGGCCCCGCCGAGCACGCCGGTCAGGAGCAGGGCGAGCAGGGGAACGGCGGCGGCGGCGGCGGGCGGCGGCGGCGGGCGGCGGGCGCGGGGGGGCGGCGGCGGGGCGGCCATGGCGAGCGCCGCGGCCTCGGTGCCGAGCGGCCGGCAGCGCCTGCGGGAGGGGCGAGCGCCGGCGCGCGGCTGGGGGCGGGGCCAGCCTTAAAGGGGACGGCCCGCGCCGCGCGTCTTAAAGGGGAGGGTCCGCCAGGCGCCGGCCGGCCGACACGGAACTGGCGTGTTGGGGGCGGGGGGGGGCAGCGTGCAAGCGTGCGTGTGCAAGCAAGCGTGCGTGTGCAAGCAAGCGTGCGTGTGCAAGCAAGCGTGCGTGTGCGCGCATGATTTGCATGTGCGTGCATGATTTGCGTGTGCATGCATGATTTGCGTGTGCATGCATGCGTGCTGTGTGCACGCGTGGTTTGTGTGTGTATGCATGATTTGTGTGTGCAAGCATGCATGCGTGCTGTGTGCATGCGCAGTTTGTGTGTGCAAGCGTGCATGCATGTTTTGTGTGTGCATGCATGTTTTGTGTGTGCATGCATGTTTTGTGTGTGCAAGCATGCATGCGTGCTGTGTGCACGCGTGGTTTATGCGTGCATGCATGATTTGTGCATGCATGATTTGTGCGTGGAAGCATGTATGCATGCTGCATGCATGCGTGGTTTGTGTGTGCATGCATGCGTAGTTTGTGTGTGCAGGCAAGGTTTATGTGTGCAAACGTGCATGCGTGATTTGTGTGTGCAAGCATGCATGTGTGCTGTGTGCATGCGTGCGTGCTGTGTGTGATTGGGGTGTGCGAGCATGCATGCATGCTGTGTGCACACGTTGTTTGTGTGTGCAAGTGTGTAGGCAAGGTTTGTGTGTGCAGGTAAGGTTTATGTGTGCAAACATGCATGTGTGATTTATGTGTGCAAGCATGCATGCGTGCTGTGTGCATGCACAGTTTGTGTGTGCAAATGTGCAGGCAAGGTTTGTGTGTGCAGGCATGCATGCATGCTGTGTGCGTGTATGGTTTGTGTGTGGGGTGTGCGAGCATGCATGCGTGCTCTGTGCACATGTGGTTTATGCAAGCATGCATGTGTGGTTTGTGTGTGCAGGCAAGGTTTGTCTGCGCAAGTGTGCATGCGTGGTTTGTGCAAGCATGCATGCTGTGTGCATGTGTGATTTGTGTGTGCATGCTGTGTGCATGTGTGATTTGTGTGTGCAAGCATGCATGTATGTATGACTTCCACATGCATGCCTTTGTGTGTACATGTGTGATTTGTGTGTGCATGCATGATTTATGTGTGCAAGCATGTGTGCGTGCTGTGTGCATGCATGATTTGTGTGTGCACGCATGATTCGGGTGTGCAAGCATGCATGTGTGATTTCCATATGCATGTATGATTTGTGTGTGCATGCATGGTTTGTGCAAGCATGCATAATTTGTGCATGCACATGTGATTTGTGTGAGCATGCGTGATTTGTGCATGCAAGCATGCATGCAGGGGTGTGTGGATATGCAGGGCTGTGCACCACTGGGAGGGTGTGTGCAGCATGCATGCATGGGGGGACATGCAGCATGTGTGTGCAGCGTGCTGTCCCGCTGCGTGTTGTGTGCAGGATGTGTGCAAAGCATGTCCTTGGCGTGGTGGGAGCGTGTAATGTGCAGCGTTTGTGCTGCTGGTGCAAGCAGGGTGCTGCGAGCCACTGGCCTGGAGAGCTGGGGCGTGGTAGGGGCTGAGCACCCCAGCCCCTGAGCTGAGCACCCAAGACCCCAGACCCTGGGTTGAAGACCCCAGACCCCGGGCTGAGCACCCCAGCCCCTGGGCTGAGCACCTTTGACAGGGCATCCAAGACCCTGGGTTGAGCCCCCAGCCCCCAGGCAGGGCACTCCAGCTCCTGGCTTGAGCACCCAAGCTCCCAGCCCCCAGGCAGGGCACCCCCCCCCCCCCCCCCCAGGCTGAGCACCCTGAGACCTCCTCACCCCTACAAACCCCTCACCCCAGTGCCAGCCCAGTTTCCCCCAATCCCTAACTGGGCGCAGGACGCAAGGGCAGGACATGCCAAGCCCAGAGTGGCTGCAGGGATGTGCGGGGAACCAAGGATGGCCAGGGTCCCCCAAGCCCCCCCCCCCCCCTTTCATCCTTGGGGGGTGCAGGGAAAGGGTGGGCACGAGGCTGGAGCGAGGTTTATTGTGGGATCCAGCGGTACCGGAGCGATACACGGAGCAGCTACACGGTGGCGAAGCAATAAATTAAGTCATGCAGAAGTCATGGGGGTCCCATCCTGCCACGTCGCCCGCTTGGGGGAGGTTTGGCAGCTGTTAAGTGATCAAATAGCTTTACGCTTTATTCAATATATTAAATCTTAAGAATTAAATAATTACGGAGCAAAGCGGGTTCTGCTGAACATCTTGGTCCTGTCCCAACTGCCTCAAATGGTGGGTTTTTTGGGATGGGTGGGAGCCGGCCGTGGGGTGTACCAAAACCCCCTGGAAAACACCTAAATGTTGGTATTTTGGCAAAATCTTTCCAAAGGGCTTGGAAAGGGGGGCTGCTGGCTGTCCCCCAGGGAAGGATTGCCCCCCTCCCCACGGCTGCGGCAGCACCCAGCTTGGTGGGTCCCTGTGCCATGGGGGATGCTTGGGTGCTGCTCCGTGCCGGCGGCTCCTCGTCCTGGGGAGCCACGAGATGCGCCGGGACGTGGATTTGGCCCAGTTTTGGGGGATGCTGTCGCTGGACGGTCCTTTCCCAGGATAATCCAGCCCTCCTTCTGGGAGAGGCACGCCGGGCACTGCAGGTCTGCCAGGGAATTCCTGCTGCCTCCGCCGAGCCCATGGCATCGCCGCTGCCAACGTGTCGGGCGGGCAGGTTTGGGCAGCACCCACTGCCTGCCTGCTGCGATGGGTGCCAGCGATGGGGTGGGTGCCCAGCTGGCCATGGGGACCGCAGCAGAGGCTCCGGCGCTTGTGGCATCCAACCGGGGGGCTTGGGGTGGGCTACCACCCCCATTGGCATCCCTGCCAGGCGTCCGATGATGGATCCGGGGGGGATTTTTATAACCAGGCTGGAAGACTCCTCCCTGGCTTTTCTTTTTTTTTTTTTTCTTTTTTCCTATTTTTTCCTCCTCCTTGCAAATTAAAAAGGCTCCAAGGAGGGGTGGGAAAGGCAAGAGGCTGTGAGCAAAACCCCCTCTGTGTCCGGCAGCCACCCTGCTGTTGGCTTCGCTGATTCTCCGGCGCAGCCTCTGGCACGTGCCCGGCGCTCACTGCTCTGGTTTTGGCTTTTCCAGGGAATTATTCAGCTTCTTCAGCGTTTTTTTAATCCGCAGAGCGGTGAGGCGGGCCGAGGGGCTCTGGTACCAGCACTCCTTCATGATCTTCGCCAGCGCTGACAGAACCTGGGGGAGGCACCAAAGAAAAAAAAAAAAAGGAAAAGGAAAAGGGATGGATTTCATGGAAAGCAAAGATCTGGCTGGGGATGGGAGTGGGGCAGCCCCCCCCGGGGACTCACCGAATCGGAAAAGAGGCGATTTGGGACCACGGGGGTCTGCTGGTCGATGCACACCACCTTCTTCATGTCCTCGAAGCTGGGGTCGCTGGGGACAGCATCAAAGAAGGGTGGCCGGTACTCCTCCACAATGCCTGTGGGAGCGGGGCGGTGTGAAGGCAGTGGGAAGGGGGCGCAGGGCTCACCCCCCTCCACATCAAGGGTTGCCCCCCCTGGGGGGCACGTGGGGCTCCAGGTGTGATTTGCCCCACCGTGCCGGCGGTGATGCTACCCATGGGGTGCATGGCTCTAGTGCCAGCTGCACCGTGGGACCTCACTGGGGTGGCTTCAACACTGGTTCCAGCACCACTGGTGGCTCCAGCACCAGCTCCAGCACTGCTGGTGGCTCCAGCACCAGTTCCAGCACTGCTCATGGCTCAAACACTGGTTCCAGCACTGCTGGTGGCTCGAGCACTGGTTCCAGCACCGCTGGTGGCTCCAGCACTCGTTCCAGCACCGCTCGTGGCTCCAGCGCTGCTGGTGGCTCCAGCATCAGCACCAGCACTGCTGGTGGCTCCATCACCAGCTCCATCACTGGCAATAGGCCAGCACCAGAATTCCTATGAATAACAGCCCCAGCAGCGGCTCTAGCACCGGCATCCAGCTCCCGGCAGCGATGCCACAGCTCGGCTCTGTGCCTCCACCTGGCAGCCAGCCTGGTGGCCAGCCCACCAGCTGGCCCAGCTAATCTCTGCTTAGGGCCTCCATATGGCTGTGTCCCCACCGGATTTAACCCCTCTGGGCCACCCCAAGCACCCGTCACCTCCCTGGGGGTCCGCTGCACCCCGCGTCCCCCCTGCCCTGGGGCTGTGCCGGGGGCCGTACAGCCCAGCCTGGAGGGGAGGGATGCCTGGAAGGGTTAAAACCAGCTGGTTGGAGGTCATCCCCCACCCATGGCTTTGGTAATTCGGAGTAAATGTTTAATCTGAAGGAGCCCTGGGGCAGTAAATGAGATTATGGGGGCCAGCCTGAGCCTGGGGGGGGGACCTCCTGCCTCACCCGCCAGTGCCCACCATTTAATTAATGCTTCTAATGGACTTTGCCGGTGGTGGTGAGCAGCGCTGGCCATGGCAGCCTTGAGGAGGCTCTTCCACAGCGTGGGGGACCTTGTCCCCATCCCGAATCCCATCATTCCCCAGCCAAGCCCCGCTGGCCGGAGGTCCCGGCCATGGCCAGCTTCCAGGCAGCGCTCGAAGCTGCTTGTTTTCTAATCAGCACTGAACAAACAAAGCGCTGATTGAGTCTAATGGGCCCTTTAATCAGGGAGCCGGGTGCTGACACTAGATTACAGTGTTTATAATTTACAGCTAATCTTCTGGGCGAAGGGAAAGGAAAAAAAAAAATAAAAAAAGGGACAAAAAAGGAGGGAAGGAGGGAGCGGGTGCAGAGCGGGGCAGCCGGCCGGGAGCTGCTCACCGTTCACCACCGTCCGCCGGGTGATCTCCCAGAGCACCAGCCCGTACGCCCAGATGTCCGTCTTCTTGTAGGACTCAAAGCAGTCAGTGCGGATTTGCTCGCTGAGCACCTCCGGGGCCATGTAGCGCTTGGTGCCCACCCGGGGATTGTTGCCAATGTCCAGGTAGTCGCTGCCCTGGGAGTGCATGACGGCCAGTCCTCGAGGGGTAGAAACGTAGAGTTATTGAAGTTGGAAAAGACCATTAAGATCATCAAGTCCAACTGTAAAATGCCAGGATGCTGGCCACGGTCAGCACCATGGTTGTGCTGTCTCCTTAGGATGCTGGGGTACTACATCCCTGGGGTACCACATCTCTGGGGCTCCATATCTCTGGGGCACCGTATCCCTGGGGTACCAGAGCCCCAGGGTATCACATCCCTGAGGCACCAAATGCCTAGGGTGTCACATCCCCAGTGTGCTGCATCCCTGGGTACCATGTATCTATGGGTACCACATCCCTGGGGTACCACATCCCAGGATACCACATCTCCGGGGCACCACATCCCTGGGGCAACATATACCAGGGTATCACATCCCAGAGTATCACATCCCTGGGATACCACATCCCAGGGTGCCGCATCCCCAGGGTGCCATATCCCCAGGGTACCGCATCCCTGGGTACCATTTATCTATGGGTACCACATCCCTGGGGTACCACATCTCAGGGTACCACATCCCTGGGGCACCACATCCCTGGGGCAACATATACCAGGGTATCACATCCCAGAGTATCACATCCCTGGGATACCACATCCCAGGGCGCCGCATCCCCAGGGTGCCAAATCCCCGGGGTACCACATCCCAGGGTGCCACATCCTTTGGGCACCATATCCCTTGGGCACCACATCCCCAGGGTGCCACATCCCTGGGGCACCACATCCCTGGGGCAACATATACCAGGGTATCACATCCCAGAGTATCACATCCCTGGGGCAACATATACCAGGGTATCACATCCCAGAGTATCACGTCCCTGGGATACCACATCCCAGGGTGCCACACCCCCGGGGTACCATATCCCAGGGTGCCACATCCCCACAGCACCACATCCCTGGGGCACCACATCCCCAGGGTACCATTTCCCCGGGGTACCACATCCCTGGGTGCTGCATCCTGCCCTCCCATCTCACCCAGGTCTGCGATGCAGCACTGTCGGTTGCTTTTCACCAAGATGTTCCTGCTCTTCAGGTCACGGTGGGCAATGGCGGGCTTGCCCTGGGTGCCGAAGATCTCCACATGGAGGTGGACGAGGCCGCAGATGATGGAGGAGGCCAAGCCCAGGCAGGTCTCCACGTCCAGGGCCGTCCTCTGCAGGTAGTCGTAGAGCGAGCCGTTCTCGTGGTAGTGGGTGATGAGCCAGAGCTGGGTGCTGGAGTTCCTTGATGTCATGTCAGAGGCGATGAAGCCTGGATGGAGAGAAGGTTAGGACCATGGAGCCACTGCACAGCCACCCTCCGGACCCCCTGGTCCCCCACTCACCCAGGATGTTGTCGTGCCGGAGGAGGACGGTGTTGTAGATCTCTGTCTCGCGGAACCACGACTGCTCATTCCCGGGAGGAGAAGATCTTCACGGCCACGCTCTCCCCATGCCACACGCCTCGCCACACCTCGCCATAGCGTCCTTTGCCTGCCACGGCCATGGCACCACATCACACGGCCCCTCCAGCCCCTGGTGCCCTCCCCACCCCCAACGTGATGAGCATGGTTTCTGCTGTGGAAGAGCAATGGAGCCCCACAGGGTCTGTTGACCTTGGCCAACTGCCACCCACCCACCCAGCTGCTCTCCCCCTCCCCTATCAGCAGGACAGGGGGACAACTTGGGGTCTCTACGGGGTTTTGGTTGAGACGGCCCCATCCAATGCCCCCTCCTGGGTCTGGCATCTGGTGCCATCTCTGGCTGCAGGGGCAAAGGAGTCCGGCACCTGCCCAAGCATTGTCTGGGGTGGCCGGGGCAGCCTCCCCCGATGTGTGGCCACTGTCCTTACCCACGCACTCCACGAGGGTGATCTGCCGAGCCACTGTTCGCTGGACGAGGAAGGGCAGCCCCGAGCCGCTGCCCGTGGTGCAGTCATCATTCAGCAGGTCCTGCGCAGCCGGGGTGGCAGCGGGGTCAGCCCAGCCACCAACCCCCACCCCGGGTATATCCCTCTCTCCCACACCTCGGGGGCATTCAGGGTCCCCCCTAAAGCTCACCCACCTCTAAAGTGCTGTCTCCCACCATGGATGCCTTCAGCATGAGGTCCGTGTCTCCCAAGTCACTCTTCTTGTGGCGGTGCTGGGCCACCTTCCAGCAGAAGAGTGCTGTGAGTGCTGCGAGGACGAGGAGGGCAAGCAGTGGGACGAAGATCATCAGGAGGACATTGGGCAGGGAAGGCGTCTGTCCCAGGGTCTCTTCTCCTAGGTGGGCGAAATGATGGGTGGCATCATGAAGGTGGACATGGGTGGGTGAGTGGAGGTCTTGGTGCTTGGACTTGGACGTGGGTGGAGGTCTTGGTGCTGGGCTTGGACCTGGGTTGGGTGGCTCTGTGCTGCGGTCAACCCTATGGATGGCAGCTCAAGAAGGGACACCTGAGGGCATCTCGCTGGCCCTGTCCCACCTGGGAGAGGGCAACCCTCCAGGTGCTGAGTGAGGATGAGGAGGATCTGGAGACCCAACCAGCCACATGGGCAGCTCTGCCCCTCTCCCCCCCGGCTCCTCGAAGGGGACCATACCCCTGTACCTTGCAGGAAAATCTCCAGGTCAGCATTGCACATGCTGGAGTCGCAGCACCTCATGCCGTACTGCTCCGTCACGAGCGTGTGGCAGTTCTCCAGAATGTTCTGGGAGAAGCAGCCCCGGTGCTGGGTGATGGTCCCCTCCTCCTTCCTCTTGCTGACGAAGCACACCTTGCCCGTGCAGGTGGGCAGGCTGCAGTGGGGCACGTCGCAGGCGCACAGCAGCTCGTCTGCAGGCACGAGGAGAGGGCGTGTTGTGCCGTGGGACCACCCTGCTGCCCATCCCAGGGTGGCTTAGGGGCTTTGGGGGACAGTGACATCTGTCCTGAAGACTCTCGAACCAAATTTCAAGAGTGGGCAACCTGGGACCACCATGGTCCAGGCTGGGGAAGGTGGCTGTGGGTGCTCAGCACAGGGAAGCCCATCCTGAGAGCTGGAAAATTGCTTGCTCCTGGCTGGCACCCAAGCACCAGCTCCAAAGTTGGGGGGGTCACCTGTCCCCACACCCCAGGGAGGCAGCAGAGAGGACATGCATTCAACCCCCCCAACTGGGATGAACTGGGATGCTCTGGTTCACAGCACAGTGTCACATCACGCCCACGGGGTCCCAGGGGACATGGGAGAAGGTCCCGGGAGCCAGGATGGGACCCAAAGCCACCAACTCACCCAGTGCCCCCCCAGTGGGTGCTGTGGGGACACTGTGTTTTGGGCGCTGGGTGCTGAGCCCGGGGGTCTTTCCTGGAGCTTTTCCCAACTTTCCCCCCCGCCGCAGCGCCGGAGCGGCACAGAGGGCAGCCCCGCTCCCAACCTCCCGATTTAGCTCTGCCCTTTCGCGCAGAAAATATCCCTCCTGGAATCAGCAAGTTCAGCGCGAGGGCAGCCAGCCAGCCGGCGGCCGGGGAACGGATGGCTGTGGCCACCCCCCGTCCTGTACCTGTCACCCCCCCTGCCCCAAAAGCTGCCCCGTGCCAGGGCCGTGGGGTGGTGACGGGGTGATGGGGCTGGGTCAGTGACCCCCCCAGTGGTTGGTGGCCCCATGGGCAGGATGGAGACCCAGTGGGGACTTGTCCCCCTGACAAGCTGTGCTGCCCCCCACCCCCAGCACAGCCACGCTGCTTCGGTCCTCCCGGCACAAGCACCCAGCCAGGCTCTGTCCCCATGTCACCCCCAGGGGTGACGAGGAGCTCGTCCCTGCTCCCCACCATCACCCCTGGGAAAACCCACGTTTTAAGGCACGTGCGTGCGAGCCTTTCCCTCATCTCCCCTCTGGTGATGTCAAAGCACTTGATGAACCGTAATTAATTAAGCCCAGATCCTCTCTGGGAGGCACGTCACCATCCCAAGGGGGAGAAGCCCCTTGCTGGGGACAACGCGGGTCCCCGAGGAGGCCCGCATCCCTCGGCGCTCGCTCCGGGCGAGCTTGAACGAGCCGCCCTCCACTGTGGTTTATTTTGAGCAAAGCCATGACGTTCCCAAAGAGCCCAGGGTTTATTTTAACCACCCCGGGTGGGTGACAGAGTACTGGCTGCCTTCACCGCATCGCTTTGGTACTCACCGGCGGCGAAGCCAAGGGAGAGGGTCATCAGCGCCAGCACCACCCGGCCGCAGGCTCCGCACAGCATCTTCCTGCGGAGAGCAAGAGGGGGTGAGAGACAGCCCCCCGCACCCCCCCATCACCAGGCTGGGGGTGGCCATGGGGGCTTTGGGAAGGAAATGGGGGGGACCGGTGAGCGATGGAGGACAGGCAGGGTGGTGGGAGGTGGGATGTGCTGCTTGCACGCGGAGTTTGGCTCCGGACGTCCTGGGTACAGCCCTTCCTGAGAGCAGATCCCTAGCACCTCCCGAGCTTGGGGGATCTCCCCACGGTGGTGTGGGACACCGCACCCGGCCCCTCGGTGCTCAGGAGCCCTCCAGGATGGGGACCTCGCCATGTCCGTGCTGCCCCAACAGCCTTTATCCCAGCAATCCCTATTCCGGTGCTTCCCACCATTCCCATCACGCAGCCGCTGGCAGACCCCAATGGGCTCGGCCGCCACGGCGAGTGCGGTGATGCCACGTTCCCAGGTTTGGCAAGACTCCAGGCAGAAGATGGAGCTCAGAGCCCCCACGCTGCTCTGCACCCCCCCACCAGCACCGCAGCCGACGGGTAAAAGCGGCGCTGGCTCCCAGGGGGGCTTTTGTACGGAGTTTATCCATGACACAAGCAGAGGTGCTGCGGGAAGCCAAAAATTCCTCCGCTGTGCCTTTGGGGGAAGTTTGGCTATTTTTTCTCTCTCTCTCTCTTCTATTTTTTTCCGAGTGAAAGAGACATTTCTGCCAAGCCAAACACGGCGGAACCGGCGTTGCCCTCCACCCCACGGCATCGCTGCCCCTTTCACATGGCTGAGAGCTTGGCTGGCGGCGACCGGGGCTCCCCAGCCCCTCCTCGGTTCATTCTTCGTGATTCCCGACATAAACACGCCAAAGTCGCCGTTTCCTGCAATTGAAGGAGCCCTGCCCAGGGCTGCTGGGACAGGAATCAAGATTGTTTAGATTTTGGCCTTGATGGGGAAGCGAAGTCACGCAAGCCTAGCCCTCAGGAGCACGCATGTCTGCGGCTGACCCAGGCAGGCTCCGGCTGTGCATAAAACGGGCTTTTCCTCCCCAAAATAGATCGCTTGGTGGGGAGGAAACGGCAACTGGGTCCTGGGGCTGAAGGGCAGGAGCAGGATCTGGTCCCATGCACCAGGAGCAATGACCAGCTGAAGCAGCACTTCTCCCTCGGCTGGCTTGGGATCAGCTTGATTTTATAAAATTAATTCCCCTTGGAGGGGGGCTGCTGCTCTCCCAGCCTCCGGGATGCTCCCAGGCACAGCGCTTCTCCTTGCAATCCCGAGAGCTGCAAAACGCATCTTTTTAAAGGGAAGCTGAGACTCCCAGGTGATGCTTTCCCTCCTCGGGGCCACTTCCATAAAATCCGGAGCCATTAGACGGCTGCGGGATATTTGCCCTGAAACCTCACCCAGAACTGAGCAAAACAACCCAGAGCCATCCCTGGCATCCCATGGGAAAAGCATCCTAGACGCTTCTGTAACGGGTCAGATCAAACAACCCAGAGCCATCCCTGGCATCCCATGGGAAAAGCATCCCAGGTGCTTCTGTAACAGGTCAAACCAGCCTGTGCATCCCCATCCCAGCCTTTCTCCCTCCTTTTCCATGCTGGAGCTGCAGCTCACGCACCCTCCTGGTGTCCAGAGCATCTTTCCCAGCCTGGCTGGGGGGCGATGGCAAGTCATGGTGCCATGTTACATCCTTCCATCCTTTGGGATTTGCAGCAGCAGGAGGAGAAGGAAAAAAACCCAACTGGAACCTCTTGGATGGGGCGCGGGCGCTGGCAGAGGTGGCTGGGAACCATAGGCAGCCGTGGGGGGTCTGGAGCAAGACCCAAACCCAGGGATGGGAAATTTTCAGGGATGGGGAAACCCTGCGGAGAGAAAAGTGAAGGGGCTGGTGGTGGTGGTGGGGAGATGGAGCAGGAGGTGTCCCTGGGGACATGCAGGATGGCTAAAGGAGCCCTGGCTTTTACCAGGGCGGCTCGGCGGAGCTCTGCAGTCCCCTGCTTCTGCTCTGCCCTGCGGTTTCTGCTGCTCCCAGGGGGGTTTTGCTGCAGGATGCGGCTCGTGACTCAGTTCCCCCCTGTTGCCCTTTTCGCAGGGAGCCAGGCACCGCAGAGACCCTTGTGCCGGAGAGCCGGTGGGAAGCAGGATGAGCCAGGCGGGCGCCGGCCGGCTGCAGGTCTGAAGGGCAGGTTGGACACCATGTTGGATGGTGTCAACAAGAGCTTTGCCACGGGATTCTCCTGGTTTCAGGCAACAAGGAGAGGTTTTTCTCCCCGCTCCCCCATAGATGCGGCTTGGTCACACACACCCGCTGGCATCCTCCGGTTCGACTCGGGGACCCCCACGGGTGGGCTGCACCGCCCCGGTGCCTCCTACACTGCTGGGCATCGCTGCACCATAAACCAGAGCCACGCACGGAGCGTGGCAAAGCGGCTGGTGTTCATCTCTCCGCGGGGCTGGCATCACGCGTGGGCTCCTCGTGCAGCGTGGGGATGAGGGGGGTGCTCCTGCCCTGTGGTGGAGTTTGGATGCCGGCGACGGGGCACAGCTCCCACAGTGTGGCCGGCACCAGCTTCGCTTTAGGGGCTTTGTTCCGCGAACGGAGCCTCTTGAGGGGCTGTTTGGCTCTTCCTCGCCCACCCCTCCTTCCAGGGACCCGGGGGTTGGCTTTGTAAAAGGGGTGTGTGGAGGCGTTGCGTTCTGCAGCGGCGCTGCCCTCGGTGCCCCATTGCCCTTGCTCCAACCCCCGGCTAGCGGAATTGTCAACTTTTCCTCAATTTTTCCCCATGGCTTTTCCAAATACACCCAAACTCCCCGTTTCCCGTGTCAGCGCCAGGCTTTCAGCAGCAGCCGTGTATTATTGCAGCTCTTTAGCAAGGACCTGGGGGTGCATCCTGCTACCAGTGCACCGGTGTAAACCCAGATTTATGTGCCCGACTCCACCAGTGCCCCAGTTCCAGCCATTGCTAATCCTGACGTCAACCCCGGTGTTGCACCGAACATGAAGGAAATGGGCTCAAATCCTGACTTCAGCTGCCCAGGGGTAAATCAGGAGGGAGGTGCTGAGCTCGGTGCAGCCCTGGACCCCACGGACACGCGGTGCTTCCCCACTCACCTACAGCATCCGCGTCCTGCAGGCGCTCACGGCACCGCCGGGCCCCGGCAAGGCTCTCCCGGCTGCGGTCCTGAGCTCGGCAGCGGCGTGCGCAGCTCAGCCAGGGCAGCTCTGCTCCGTGCCGTGCGCCCCGGTTTGGAGGAGCTTCATGGATCTGCTCCCCTCCCGCCACCCGTCCCGTCCCGGTGGGGGCTCCCGTGGCCGCCGCGTTGCCTGTCCCGGTGGCGGAAGGTCTCCGATGTTGTCCCAGCCCCGGGGGCTTGGCTCAGCGGCCCCCGTTGTCCGAACGCAGCTGCTTGGCAAGTGCTCTGTGGTCTGGATGTGGGAGAAGTCAAAAAAATGTTTCTTATTACTGCCTCTTCCTGCCTGGCTTCTCTCCACCACTCCCAGCTAATAAAGCATTTCCTATTGCTGAGCACACATCCAGGGCCAGCCTCCCTTCCTCCCGCACCCCGGGCCCCAGCTCCATCCTGGTTGCTCTCCCTCAACCCGTTCCTCCCGCTCCTGCCCTTCACCGGCTGCTTTCCAACCCCATTTTCCAGCTGGCAAGGCAACCCCAAAGCCTTGGTGGGGGGATGTCCACCACGTCTCCCACCCCGAGCATCATAAAACCTTGGGCAGAAACGCTGCCAGTTGCTTTGATGGTGCCGGGGGTGGGAATGGTCTGGAGAGATGCTGTGGGAATGACCTTGATGTGCTTGGCCATCCCTCCTGCCGCAGCATCCATCCCTCCTGGGGATGGGAGCATCACGATGGAGCCAAGGGGCTCCCCAGTTATTCGATGCTGGCCACAACGCTTTTAGGGTGCTGTGCTGGAGGGGGGGGGGAACACCCCCACCCCCCATAGGGATGCTCTGCCCTGTCTGTGGGCACGGAGCAGGGCTGGGGTGGGCCCAGAGGGTTTGCTCAGTGCCTCCTGCCGACACGTTCCCCGCCGTGGTCCTTGAGATGCTGTAGCGATGGGGGCTGGGATGCCGGCAGCGGGGCTGTTCCCACGGGGGGAGGCTGGGCACTTCCCGCTCCCCCAGGACACGTGGGGCTGCGGGCAGCAGAAGCATCGCTTCCCCTTTTGTCATTTCGGGGTTGGTCTTTGGGCCACCCCACTTTCAGCAGCTTCACGCTCCTCCCGGCCCCCTCCTCTCCTTCCAGCGCCTTCCCCGAGCCCCATCCCTGCCTTGGTCCCAGCCATTCCCCCAGCGCAGTGACCCACTCCCACGGGCAGGCAGCAACGCATGGGCTGGCATCGCAACCTCTTCCCTAACGAACTTACAGGGCCTGATTTCCCTCCCTGTTCCCCGTTGCACCACCAACCCCAGTTGCACCATGAACCCAACTGGCACCCGGAGCCTCCCGGCGCCGGAGGGGGGAGGGCAGCCGAGAAGCTTCGAGTCTTGCCAGCCGCCTCTTCCCAGCTTATCGCCCATGATCTAGGAAGTTCAAACAAACAAAAGCACAAAACCAGGATAAAACAGGAGGGACCTTCATGGGTGACCTTGCCCGCGCGGGGGCCGGGAGCTTTGCAGGACCGGCGCAGGGGAAACGGGCAGTTTCCATCAGATAGAATCCACCCGGGAGGGAGCCGGTGCCTGCAGACACTGTATCGCCGTGACCATCTTTGCTCCGGTGAGCGGGTCTTGGGGAGCTGACTGGTGATCAGCCCCTCCTGGGGTTATTCCTGGGTGGCTCCTGTGTCCCAGCTGCCTCCCATGGGTGCAGGCACACGTTGGGCAGGATTTTCCCTTTGCAGCCCAGCTCTCTGGTGACGGCTGGTGCTGGCTGCTTCGGTCCCTGAGCTTTCATCTTCCAAATGGGGCGGCAGCGCTTTTTTTTAAACCATAATCATCACTGCGGGGAGAAATAATTGCTTAAAACAATCTAGAAGTTACTAAGTCTTAATCCTGGGTGACCTGAAGGGCAGGGAGGGGTGGGAGCCCCAAGCCAGGCTGCAGCTCTGGCACTGCCGCGGTGGGAAAGCAAATTAATCCAGGACTAAAGGTGCATTAACGAAGATACCCAACGCACCCCATGCTCCCGGTTGCACCGGTGCCGGTGCCAGCCCCCGGCTGGGGCAGACAGGGTGAATCAGCGGGGCTGGGCCCCCCGCCTCGGCACTGGGCTGAGCGCCGGCACGTCGGCAGCACCGCACCTCACCGTCCCGCGGCGGCCGTGGCGCAACCTCCCCCCACCCCCTCGACGTCAAAGACAAGACTTTTCTGCCGTCGTTTGGGTTCTCAGCGCCACGACTTCACCCCACAATGGGGCTCCGGCATCCCCGGAGCGTGGTCGGACCCCTACCATGGTTCCACCGCTGTGGCAGAGGGGGTTGAGGGGCCGGTGGGACCCGGCTCTCCCTTCCCCCCTACGTGGCAGGAGCCCGGCTGGCACCGTGCGTGCCGCGGCTTCTCCATGTGCCGTCCGCCCCCGGCTCATCTGCCAGCCGCCGGGAGCTGGCGAAGGAGGGCAGCCACGTGCCGGGGAGCCCAACGTGAGCCAAGGGCTGGAGGGGAACAGACGGGGAGGTTACGGCTCCTTCCTGACGCTCATCCTTCCCCTGCCTGCCCACAACGCGCCCCAAACCTCCCCCCGCCCTCCAAAAGCAGGGAGGGGGGCTTCTGTCCCCCTAAAGAAGGGGGCAGCAAGGGGAAGGGGCTCCGTCCTGGGCTGCGTGCCTGGCCAAGGGTTATTTGCTGTATTTTATATTCTTTTATATTACTTATTTAGTATAATCAAGCCGCTCTCGCTGCTGGTCACTCTCCCTGGGGATCAAACCCTGGGTGCTCCAGGAGCCAGCACCCCACTTTCACCTTCCTATTTTTTTTTTTTTTTTGGATCGATTTATTCCTATAAAAAGCCTGATTTAAGGGGTTGGAATCCAGGGAGCACAAGCTCCCCGCCACTGCAGCACATCCAGGGGATGCCAGCACCTACCAAAAAAAGCATCTGCACGGCTCCCTGTGGGAGGGGGTCCTGAGGGCTTCGTGGGTGCAGGCGAGGGGTCCCAGGGCTCCGTGTGGGCACAGGCTGGAGCTCCTGGAGGGTGGTTTGCTTGGGAAGAGGGAGCACTAGGTCCCATCCCGGGTAATGTTGGAACACAAGAGCTGCCTCCCCTCCTATCACCCCCTGCCCCGGAGGGCAGCGGGGGAGGGAGCCTGGGACCCCCCCCCCCCCAGGTTTGGTTTCCAGCCCTTGCCTGGCACCCGGAGCTCAGGTCAACCTTCCTCCAGCAGAGATGCTTCCCCATGCCGAGCCTTGGTTTGTCCTTCTGCAACCCAGGAATACGTGGGAACAGGGAAGCGAATGTCACCGAGGGGGTGACAGGGGGGCCAGGGGATGCTGGCAGCGAGGGGGAAGTGTTCCTGCCAGCCTGACAAGCAACCCTGAGCTTTATTCATGAAATCAATGCTGTTAACATGGCAACCACTTCCATTTTAATTCGCACAGCCACATTCCACCACACGCTGCGATATCAAGATCTCAGGAAGAGCAGAGGGGGGAAAAAAAAAAAAAGAGGAAAAAAGAGAGGAGAAAAGAGCCACTTCTGCCACAGATCTGCTCCCCGGCAGACCCAGAACCTGGCTTAGGGCAGGGTCTCAGCACAGCAGAGCCCAGTATGACCAGTGCCAGGCCAGGGTGGCTGCCCTTGAGGTGGGAGAGGACGAGGGGCTGGGGACCTGGGACCACAGGGGCTGTGGCATCGTAGCTGGGTATGTCCACAGCATCCTTCTCCCTTGAGCATCGCCATCCTGCTGAGCAAGGAAACCACCCCGTGCCAAGAACTTAAGCAGGTCCAAGGGGCCAGTGGGGACCTTGCCCCCACCCTGCCACCTCCCACCTTAGCGTTTCTTCTCCCCCTTTCTTCTTTTTCCCCCTCGTTCTTCTCCTCCTCTGCCTTCTTCTTCTCCTCCTTCAGCTCCTTGTACCTCCACTTGGGTGGCTGCAGCAGGTGCTTGTCCTTCCCCGCGCTGCCTGCGCTCCCTCGAGCCAGCAGGAGGGCAGGAGGCTTTGCTCACTTTGATTTTGGGGATGGGCTCCCCAGGGAAGATGCTGTTGATGCGCCGCAGCCGCGGGGGCAGGAAGCGCAGGAGGCCACCAGCCGGCTGGCGCGGCTGCAGGAGCCGGATCTCCGACACGGCTTGGCCATTGCAAGAGGATGCCCCGGTGCTGGGGCACGATTCTGGCTCAACATCTGGATCCGGCACGTGTTGCCCGAGGATCTCCGGCACGGACAGCCTGCGCTTGCCCACCTCGGGGGGGCTGTTGGGGCAGATGGTTTGGCAAGCGGTGGCCACGAAGGGGCTGGCGAGGGAGGTGGTCATCCTCACCATGTGGTCCATCACGCCGTCCTCCTCAGGGTTGCGGGGGAAGTTGAAGGTGAATATGGATCGGATCTTCTCTGACAGCCTCTTGGTCCTGGATTTGGGGCTCAGGGCTTTGGCTACCAGTTTCGGCCAGGGCTGGCCACTCGGGCCGGTACTGGGTGCCAAACTGCTCTGCCCGCGGGCGCCGCAGGAGGGTTCTGATCCTCACGGTTGTCTCGAAGCGGCCAGTGAAGCTGGCCCACTCCCTGGCAGTCTTCCCCTTGATGGGATCCACCGCTTCCAAGTCTGCCCCTGGAGACACCGGGATGCAGACAGCATCACCGCAGCATCCCACCCTGTCCCACCCCGGAGCGCTGGGTCCAAGCGCAGAGTGAGCAGCCATGCCACCCCTTCCCCCCCAAAATCCCGGGATGTCCTTGGGGGGATGCTCACCCGGCCAGGAGCAGGGTGGCCACGCAGTCCTGCCGCCCCTGCACCGCAGCCTTCATCAGTGCCGTCAGGCCCCTGGGGTCTCGCTTGTCCACCTCAAGTGCGGGGTAGTAGTTGAGGAGGTAGTTGACGATGGTGATGTGTCCTTAACAGCCAGAGAGAAGCTGCGTTAGAGTTTCGACAGTTAACGAGTGATAACCACTGATGCCTGCAGGAGAAAATATTTAGCAACCGCATCCCATGAGGACAAAGACGCAGAAACTCGGAGGGATCAGGACTGAAAGGGTTTGGGGTTATTTTTTTGAGGGCTTTGGCCGTGCAGGGAGCAGTGCTGGCGCACCAGCTGCTTCAGCAGAGAAGGCAGGAAAGAGTCCAAAAAAGCAGGGAAAAAAAATAAATAAAATCAGCATCAAGGATAAAGTGGGAATAAAGCGTGATCCTGACTTTGAGATCCTCCTTTTCCCCACCGTTAGTTGGGATGGAGGGAGCTGGACTCTTCTCCTGCCATGAGGAAAACCATTGAGATGGGAGATTTGGTCCCTGCACGTGACGTTTGCCAGCTCGGAGCCCTGGCGCAGGGAAATAAATCCCTGTGGTTCGTGGGGCTTTTCCAGAACACACAGGGCAGCTCGGGCTCAGCACCACTGCTGGATGTGACACATCAAGCCAGACAATATTCCTGTAGGAATTCCCATTTTTTCCCTCATCTGCCTGGTTTTATAATGGTGCTAAGACCAACTGTAGGCTTTAGCCAGAGAGGGTCACATCCCTTGGGATACTCAGCTTTCCTGATTTTCGGGTTTTTGAAGGGGGCACGCAGGGTCACATCACTGGAGGGGTCTCAGGGGGCTGCCCCGTGCCCAGGCTGAGCGCCGTGCCTACCTGCCTGGGCTGCCATCATGAGGGCCGTGTTGCCATCCTTGTCCTGCTGGTTGACATTTAGGTAGGGGCACTTCTGCAGCAGCGGCACGATGTCCACAAACCCTCTTGCAGCAGGCGACCATCAGCCCGTTCTGGAGAGAGGAGCAGCACTCAGCACCGGGGGTTGGCACAGCATCATCCTCCCCACCACGGTGCTCCCCGTGGTCCCCCCCACCCCAAAGCAGACAGGCTCAGGATAGGAAGACAGATGAGGGTCTGCCGCAAGGAGTGGATCAATCCCAGGGGACTCATCCATCGTCAAACCCGTCCCACCCAGGGCTTCCCAAACCCATCCCACCCAGGGCTTCCGATAACCATCCCACCCAGGGCTTCCCATAAACCATCCCACCCAGGGCTTCCAAACCCATCCCACCCAGGGGCTTCCGAACCCCATCCCACCCAGGGCTTCCATAACCATCCCACCCCAGGGGCTTCCATAACCATCCCACCCAGGGCTTCTATAAACATCCCACCCAGGGCTTCCATAAACCATCCCACCCAGGGCTTCCATAACCATCCCACCCAGGGCTTCCATAACCATCCCCACCCAGGGCTTCCGAACCCCATCCCACCCAGGGGCTTCCCGAACCCATCCCACCCAGGGCTTCCGAACCCATCCCACCCAGGGCTTCCATAACCATCCCACCCAGGGGCTTCCATAACCATCCCACCCAGGGCTTCCGAACCCCATCCCCACCCAGGGCTTCCGAACCCATCCCACCCAGGGCTTCCATATACCATCCCCACCCAGGGCTTCCAAACCCATCCCACCCCAGGGCTTTCCAAACCCATCCCACCCAGGGCTTCCATAAACCATCCCACCCAGGGCTTCCCCCCACCTGCTTTTGCAACCACCATCCTTCAGGATTTGTCTATTCCCAGGGAATCCTCTTTCTACTCCGTAGGGTACCCACACCACCTCTGTAGGGTACCACTCAACCCTCCCATTGATGTCCAGCTCCGTGGCCTCACTCCGGGTCACCCCGTGCTCCAGCCTCTCCTGCACCAGCTTGGCATCATTCCTGGCACAGCACTGGTAGAGGCTGAGACCCCTGGCACCACACCAGCCCCCCAGGGAGAGCTCGTAGCAAGGGTAAACGGAGTCATCGGAGAAGAATGCTGCACTGCTGTCCGAGGGCTCTGACTCATTCTCCTCCTCTCTCTTCCTCCTCGTAGTGCAGCTCTGGGTCGGAGGCATCCAGGCTGGAAGCGGGCGGCTGCAGCATCTTCTCCTCCACCGCAGGCATCTGTCAATCCGGCCCGGCCGGGGGGGGAGTGCGCCCGGCTTGGCCCCGAGCCCTGTCTGGGGCCAGGGAGCCCCTCTGCGGGGGGACGAGGGGACACTCCGCGCACGATCACCCCCCCTGCGCAGACACAGAGGGGGCGTGGGAATAGTGTGTGGCTTCCGGCATCCCTCATCCCACTGGGAAGCGTCAGTTGGGTTCCCAGCCGCCGCCGGCACAACCAGTGGGCTCCAGTTTCCATCCTCTGTTCCATGTAAACGTTTGTACTGGGGGTTTGGATGCTGCGAAAGCCTGGCGGGGAGAGCAGCTCCCCACGCACGGCACCCGAGTGGGAGGAAAATGAGGGGGACAACTTGGGGGTCCAAAAGGGGGGACAGATGTCCCACGATCTAGGCGTTGAACCACAGGAGTGGGCACACTGGGAATGGCTCCAGGATGCTGGTGGGGGGCATTGGGGCTGTTCGTGCCCAGCAACCAGCAGGATAGGGGACACTGGGGAATGGCTCCAGGGATGCTGAGTGGGGGCACTGGGGGCTGTCATGCCCAGTGGCCATCAGGATGGGGGACACTGGGAATGGGCTCCAGGGATGCTGGTGGGGGGGCACTGGGGCTGTCATGCCCAGTGCCATCAGGATGGGGACACTGGGAATGGCTCCAGGGGTGCTGGTGGGGGCATTGGGGCTGTCGTGCCCAGCACCAGCAGGATGGGGACACTGGGAATTGGCTCCGGGATGCTGATTGGGGGGTATTGGGGCGTGTCATGCCCAGTGCCATCAGGATGGGGGACACTGGGAATGGCTACAGGGGCGGGTAGGGATGCTGATGGGGGCATCCGGGCTGTCATGCCCCAGTGCTATCAGGATGGGGAACGACATCTCCATCCCTCCCCATCGCCACACGGTGGGGGGTCTGAGCCCCCTCCCCACTTAATCCGGTGCACACCAAAGCAGCTGCAGACCTTTCCTAGCTGCAGAACTAGAGAGAGAAGGGTTAAATCCTGCTCCTTAGGACCAAGGAGCAGGGGGCTGGAGCAGCTCCTGAGGAGCCTCTTGAACAGCACTTGCACAGGGCAACCCACAGCCCTGGGGCCGGAACCCCACCGGCTACAGCCCAGCAGCAGAAATTAAACCATTTTTGCTTCTAATTAGGCCTCCTTAACTATGAATTGATTGGTGCTGTGAAAGGAGGAAAACCTTCACAATTCCACCAAATTTCACTCTCCCACCCCTCTCAGGCATCCCAGAGCAGGCTTTGGGGATGAAGGATGCTCCTCTCCGCCATACCCTGATCTTACCTGGGGGCTGCTCAGACCTTCCCCACGGGTCCCCTCCTCAGCCGGAGACCATCCCAGCTCCAAACCGGGGAGGAAAACTTGACGAGAAAGAGCAGGGGAAAAAAAAAAAATCACCCCTACCCCTGGCAGTGAGAAAGAGGTGTCTGCTCCGGCTCCGAGGTGGCCTTTAGGCACCAAAGCTGTGACGAGTGGCACGTTGCCGCGGGCTCAGCTGGCCAAGGTATCTTAATTTAAACCGTTGCTTAAAATGGCTCCATCCATCCTGAGCAGGATCAGGGCTGCTCCGGCAGGATTTAGCATCTTTAGCTGAGGAGCTGTTGGCAGTCCTGGGCTTTTTATACCCAGCTCACCTCGAGAAGATGCTGCTGGCCTGAGCAGCTCCCAGAGCTCTGCTAAACGCGCCCC
The DNA here is from genome assembly GCF_023634155.1 of Falco peregrinus. Classification (NCBI taxonomy): domain Eukaryota; kingdom Metazoa; phylum Chordata; class Aves; order Falconiformes; family Falconidae; genus Falco; species Falco peregrinus. The sequence continues at coordinate 2,063,033 of NC_073740.1, read as the reverse complement.
CCCCCCCCCCCCACCCCCCCCCCCCCCAAATAAAACACCCCCCCTTCCAACTCCTTTACAAGCAGGTGAGTCTGCTGAGCAGGGAAAACTGGGAACTGCTGCTTCAGCCAAGGGCACTGATACCTGTGACCGTGCAAGTGGGGACTAAATAAACTCTGCAACCCCCCCTCAGGAGGTGCTGTGCAGCATCCAGCCCACCATCAACCTCCTCCTCCTCCTCCTCCTCCTCCTCCTCCTCCTCCTCAATCCTCATCCTCATCCTCATCCTCCTTATCATCCTCATCCTCATTCTCATCCTCATCCTCACCCTCAATCCTCACCCCTCCTCCTCCTCCTCCAGGCATCACCATACCAAACCCCTCAGAGCAACTTTTCCTTTGTTTGGTTTTGGGTTTTTTTAACGTGTTTTCTGAGGTACGGTGGCCAGCTGGCCTGTGGGATCTGGGAAAAGGTGCTTTGAGTCCCTGGATCAGCTGTTTTCACAGCAAAAAGGCTGGAGCGTGATCCCAGAGTAGATTGTGGGAAGTCACGTTCTCCATGGAAAGGAGCCGTTAAGGCGGGATCCCAAAGGTCACTGTGTTCGCATCCGTGAGGATGAAAATACGGAGCAGATGAAGGATCCCAGCTGTTTCCTCTGTGCTGGGCGCATCCTGACGGGGCTGCTGATGCTCAGTGTTGGGATTCTGATGCAGAACGTTGGAATCCCAATGCAGAACATCAGGATCCTAATGCTGAACTTCAGGATCTCGATGCAGAACATGAGGATCCCAATGCAGAATGTTAAGATCCCAATGTGGAACATCAGGATCCTGATGCAGAATGTTAAGATTCTGATGCAGAATGTTGGGATCCTAATCCAGAATATCAGGATCCCGATGCAGAACATCAGGATCCCAATGCAGAACATCAGGATCCCGATGCAGAATGTTAGGATTCTGAATGCAGAACGTTAGGGTTCTGATGCTGCATGTTGGGATCCCAATCCAGAACATCAGGATCCCGATGCAGAATGTTAGGATTCTAATGCTGAATGTTGGGATCCCAATTCAAAACATCAGGATCCCGATGCAGAACATCAGGATCCTGACACAGAATGTTAGGATTCTGATGCTGGATGTTGGGATCCCAATGCAGAACATCAGGATCCCGATGCAGAACAAACATTAGGATTCTGATGCTGAATGTCAGGATCCCAGTGCAGAACATTAGGATTCTGATGCTGAATGTCAGGATCCCAGTGCAGAACATTAGGATTCTGATGCTGAATGTTGGGGTCCTGATACAGAACATCAGGATCCCGATGCAGAATGTTAGGATTCTAATGCTGGATGTTGGGATCCCAATGCAGAACATCGGGATCCCGATGCAGAACGCTGCGGAGCTGGAGCTGGGCTCTGCACCCAGTGTGTCCCCCCCCCAGCCCTGTGTCACTGTGTGGCCGGCTGGGTGTCACCCCGCTGTGACACCCCCTGCCCCACAGCCCCCCTCCCATGCTGCTTTAGCTCGGGAGAGGACCGGGAGCAGATTTAGGGCTTAGGGAGTTATCTGGGGAGCACCGTAATCTGCCGTGAGCGTGAGGTGGTGAGCCGGTTGCATAAGGATGAGGTCTGGGGTGCCATGGGTGCAGCACCCCCCCCCCCCCCCTCCTTTTGCTGGTACCTGCGGTGGGGAGGGGGTTTTCCCCAGCACGGTGCAGTCCTATGGGGGCAGCCAGGCCAAGGAGGGGACAAGGAGGGGTGGCAGCAGGGGACAGATTTTTCTGGCAAAGCCTTTTGGCACCGGTGGGGCTTTGCAAAGCCTCCGGCTGCCACAAGGGGATGCCGGAGGCCGCGGGAGGAGGCTGCGCCCCGGTCGTGTCCCCGCCCCCCCCCCCCCCCCCCATCTTGGGGTTAAATCTGATCTCTTTTTATTATTGACTTTTTTTTTTTTTTATAAGAAGTTTGTAGACGTTGGACGAATCCTCCCCGCCTTCGTAGCATCCTTCCAGATGTGATGGCACCCCTCCCAGGTGTTGTAACAACCTTCCAGATGTGGTGGCATCTTTCCAGAGGTCATAGTATCTTCTTAGATGTGATGGCAACCTCCCAGATGTCATAGCATCCTTCCAGATCTCATAGTACCTTCCTAGATGTGATGGTATCTTTCCAGAAGTCAGAGCACCCTCCCAGCTATTGTAGCATCTTCCCAGATGTGATGTCATCCTCTCAGACATCATAGCGTCCTTCCAGATGTCATAGCATCCTTCCAGATGTGATGGCACCCTCCCAGCCATTGTACCATCCTTCGAGACATCATAGCATCTTCCCAGCCATCGTAGCATCCTTCCAGATGTGATGGCATCCTCCCAAACATCGTAGCATCCTTCCAGATGTGGTGGTATCTTCCCAGACATCATAGTATCTTCCGAGATGTGATGGCAACCTCCCAGATGTCATAGCATCCTTCCAGATCTCATGGCATCTTCCCAGATGTGATGGCATCCTCTGAGACATCATAGCATCCTTCCAGACATCATAGCATCCTTCCAGATGTCATAGCATCCTCCCAGCCATCGTAGCATCCTTCCAGATGTGATGTCACTCTCCCAGGCATCATAGCATCCTTCCAGATGTGCTGGCATCCTCCCAGACATCATAGCATCCTTCCAGATCTCATAGTGTCTTCCCAGATGTGATGCCACCCTCTGAGACATCATAGCATCTTCCCAGATGTGACAGCATCCTCTCAGGCTCCATTGCACATACCTGAGCCTCACAGCTTGGGAACCTCTTCCTTAAGGATATCCCGGAGAGAGGGAGGGAGGGAAGCGCAGCTGGGGGATGAACAACCCAGGTGACAGGTGGAAGCGGTGATGGGGAGGACAGCCCTGGCCAGAGCACCGGTACTGGCTCTTTTGCTGTGGGATGCTGCTGAAGAGCGGCTCCTCCAGCAGCGGAGCATCTCTGGGTGAACCCACACGCACTAAATCACAGCCGACACTCAGGAGCATCTGCACAGGTGGGGGGGTGGGGGGTGGGAAGGGGCTGGGAAGGGGCTGGAGGCCAGCCCTGATCTTTCACCCCTCGCCCAGGGTCCGGCTGGGAACGCCGAGCCCGGTGGTCTGGCCCAGGTCACTCCTCCCTCACTGCCTGGTCATCTCCATCACAAAACCGGCGCGCAATAACTCAGCGAGGAAGGGAAGTGGAGGGCGTTGATTTAAACCTGGGGACGGGGTCTCCTAACCCTGGCCCTCCCCACCGCGGTCAGGGCTGGGTCACGGCCGAGTGCAGCTCCCGAGGGCCGTGGGGACACGGGGACACGCTTCGCTGCGTGGCCGCATCCAGCCCCGCTGCCTCCGCGCTGGGGTGATGCCCGATGGAGGAGCTGAGCGACAGCCCAAGGGCTGGATGCTGCCCGAGGGGTGAGGAGGGGGCTGGAGTGTCACAGCCCTGCTCCCAACCGGGTGGTAAATCAGCAGCGGGTGTCACCGGCCAAGGTGACAAAGCCAACCCTTGGCAGAGGCCGGCAGCTGGTGCAACCCGGGGGTCAAGCCGGGATTTACATCGCCGCGGCGGTGCCAGGGTGGTTGTGCCAGTGGGTGGCTGCTCCTGCACGGGCAGCCAAACCATGGAGAACACAGGGTGGGCAGCAGCAGGATTTGTGCATGATGACGTGTGAGTGGAGGTTCCTACACCCTGGTGCAAAATCCTTGCTGCTTTCCCATCCAGGAATTTGCTGGGGGCAGCAGCAGGATTTGTGCATAACCTGGGAGCGGAGGTTCCTACACCCTGGTGCAAAATCCTCGCTGCTTTCCCATCCAGGAGGTTGCTGGGGGCAGCAGCGGGATTTGTGCACGACGTGTGTGCAGAGGTTCCTACACCTTGGTGCAAAATCCTCTCCGCCTACACCCTGGTGTAGAATCCTCTCCACCTTTCCCATCCACCACGTGGCCAGACACCAAACCACCCCTTCCCCGCTGCCTGCATCCCCTTTCCTTACCTAAAACACAGCGGAGGGGGGGGGACTGCCCCCCACCCGGGGGGGTCCGGCCGTGCTGAGAAATGTCCCCCCCTGCCACCAGCGAGGACAAAGCCAGCCCTGCATCCCTCACACTCTGCTGCCCACCTTGGGGACCTGCTGCCCGCCGGGTTCGGGGCGCTGGGACGAGAACCCCCTTGTCTTTTCCCTGCTGGGGGCTGTGCCAGGACCCCCCCGCCGGTGCCCCACGTCGAGCGGGGAAGCAGCAGCCCACCTGCCCACTCCGGCACATGCTCCAGCCCCAGGGATTGCACCGGGATTTACCTTAAAGGCAGGTTAAGACCATAAAGCGCCTTATCCAGGCAGGTGCGCTGGGCAGGGATGTTTTCTCCTGCCTCCTGGTCCAAAGCCACCCGGCAGCGCTCGGGCGTCTGCGAGCAAAAGTTGTCATTGGCAGCGATAAAATAGAAAATCCAAGGGAAATCTGTTGGGGTTTTTTTTTGGGTTTTTTTTTTTTTTTTTTTACATTTTATTTTACAGTTTCCCAACCCCAGTGCAGGCAGAGGGGGATGCAGCCCTGGCACAGCCCAGCTTCGTTGCCTGAAAATGCAATTAAGGACTTGGGCGCCTTCCTTAGAAGTAATTTCTTTCTCATTTCTGCTCCCATAAAACCAGCAGCAGGTCAGAGGGTTTTTCCGAGGTTTTTGCATCGCCCTCGTGCCGTTTGCCTTTTTGTTTTTGGAGCCCAGCACGACTAACGGCCCCCAGCCCAAAACAGAGCCGCTGGGTGGGGGGTGTCCATGCGGAGTAGGGTGCAGGATTGGGCCCTGGGGTCCAGGTTATCCAGCAGCTGGGCACAGCGCCCCGGCACTGCTGGACGCCCAGCAGCAATGCCCAAACCAGTCTCCACGTGCTGGGGCTGGTGAGATGCTGCGGGTCCCCTCCGGCTGCTCCCCTTTCCACCCTGCCACCGTCCATTTTAATTTAGGACCTTGGGGTTAAAAAAAATAAATAAATGCCAAGAGAGAGGCTTTTCTGATTAAATTACAGCTGGCCAGTGCTGGGGATCAATTTCAATTTCTCCCCCCCCCCCCTTTTTTTTTTTTTTGGAGGGGGGATGCACCGGGGGACGTCACAGAAGGCGGGGCGGGGGGGGGGGGGCAGAAAATCAGACTTGCTAATTCCCCAGCTGTAATTATAGCTAAAGAGAAACGATGCTGCGTGAGGTCCCTGGTGTGCAAAGAGTAATTTTGTGAGGCCTCTAGGAAATTTGGAAGGAAAGGGGCTGCTCCCCCCCTCCTCCCCCCCCAACCCCCCACCCCCCCCCCCAGTAATTGTATTTCTGGTGCCGCAGATGGTGCTGGCTCCGGATCCTGGCTATAAAGAAGATGGATCGCGGCGCGTGGAGGGAGGCGAGGTGACGGCATCGCTCTCTCGCCTTCATGATGAGCATTATCCATCAGGCCCTTTACAAGGCAGCGGGAGCCGGGACAATAAGGAATTGCCCAGCAGGTAAAGGCCACCACATCCAGTGGCCACTAGCCCCAGCCAGTGGCCCTGCATCCACCTGTTTTTATTTATTTTTTTTTCCCCAGCCCATTTTTCCCTGTTGGCATCGCATCCTTCAGCCTATCTCCATAAAACCAGCTTTTCACCAGGAGCCCAGGTCCAGCTAAGGGTGATGTAGCACCGTGGTGGCTGCACGGTCACACATGTCTCTGTGCAGGATTTGCCTGATATTCAGGCTAATTCTTGGAAAATATCTTGGAAAAGCTGTTAGGTGCAGGCTGAGGAAGAGCCTGGCCATCAGGGCTGCAAAGAAAAGCCTGGAAATGAGCCCAAGGACAGCAGTGGAGCTCCCATGGGCTGGTGGTGACCGTGAACGAAGGAATTGATTTTTTTTTTTTTTTTTTTAATGCTTGTGGCAGGGAAAACGGCTGTGACACTTGCAGGTATTTCCCCATCGTTATAAAACAGTTTCTGGAGCAGCTGCCTGGGTATCTCCCAGGACCGCAGGCGTGCACAGCCATGCTCCCACACCCATCCTCTTCCTCCAAACGCTCACCAAGGGTTTTCCAACGGCTCCGTGCGATCCGCAGCCGGGGTAAAAACAGCTCCTGGGGCTGAAAAAAAATTAAAAAAAACACCTCAATTTTTTCCCCCACCTCCAGGATGCTTAATCCAGCCACACCAGGGTCTCTTTTGGGTACCTAAACTGTCCTGGAGTGGCCATGGGGAGGTAAAAGAGGCGCCGCATGCCAGGCTCCGTAAATAAAATCCCAAGTTATCTGATCACGCAGGCAATAAATAGAAACAGGAGAGTGAAGTGATGGGAGCCGCATCCAGCCAGAGCGTCACCGCACGGATGGGATGGGTGGGATGCCCCGAGCTTGGGGAAGGGATGGGGATGAAGCTGGGTTCGGTGATTTACAAGATGTGACAAGAGCAGCTGAAAATGATGGATAGGAGGTGGGTAACGCCGCTGCCCAGCTGGGCTCCGCTGGTGTTACTGGAGGGGAGAGGACATCCCCAGCTATTTATCATGTTTCCCCAGGCCCCCGTATGACTGTGAACACCCAGTGTCCAGCACCCGGTGGGGGGGTTAACCCTTTCTGAGGATGCCTGGGGGGTAAAACTCCGTTGCGCGTATCCTGGAGGATGCGGTTTTGCTCTGGTTCTCTGGTTTTGCCCCCAAAACACCCACAGATGGGTGGGATGCTGCTGCTCCGGACAAAGCAGGCAGGGGCTGGGAGGGCTGGATCCGAGATGGAAAACACAGGTTTTTCTCTTTTTCCAGTTTTTTTGGGGGGCTTGGGGTGCGGCGGGGGGAGCACCAGCCAGCAGGGAGGGGTGCACAGGGTGGGCAGGCTGAGATCGGCAGCTCATCACAGGAGTGAGGATGATGAGCCCCAGCATGGCCTGTGTGGGGAGGGGGAGGTAACGGGGGGGTGGGGGGGGTGTGGGGGGGGGTGGGGGCAGCAAACTGTGACCGGCAGCTGGAGCCCGAGGGACCCTCCCAGCCCCCCCGGCATTGCCGCTCCCTCCTGCAGCTCCTCGGCCAGCGCCGCCTTATTAGATTTGGCAAAATATTACGGGAGTGTTTGGAAGGTTAATTAACACAAGGCACCGCAGCATGGGAAGCGGTGGCACCGGTGGGTTAGCGCTCGGCCAGCCGAGTTCAGGCTGTCACCCTGAAATAAAACCTGTCCCGGTACGGTGTGCCCAGGACCACCCGGTGCCTTTGTACAGCCTCCTTTGTGCAGGATTAGACCTGGCACCGTCCAGTCCTTCGATGGTTCACTGAGGTGTCAGAGCATCCTCAGAGCATCCTTAGAACATCCTCAGAGCATCCTCAGAGCATCCCTGGTGTGATGCTGCCCGGTTATCCCAGCCCTATAGGTACCAGGTATGTAGGGGATGTGCTTCATCAGTGGGGAAACTGAGGGATGGAGCTGTGAGGGGAGCTCAGCAGCAAGAAGCCACCTCATCACCCTGCCTGGGTGCTGCCTCTCATCCCCTGTGAGCCCCGAGGCACGGATAAACCCAGAAACAGCTCGGAACGATGCGCTGTGGGCAGGGCAATGGTTTATCCCTTCCACATAAACTGCATTTAGAGGGAAATCCCGCGCCTGGCAGCTTGGTGGGGGCTTCAGCATCACCGCGCTGGAGCTGGTGGGAGACACTGGGTGCCATTCCCAAGGCGAGGATGGAGAAACTGGGGTGGCAAACCAAGCCGGACTGGGGACACCACGTCGCCAAGGCTATTTAACCCCTCGGGGTCCCTGCAAGCCCTGCGTGTCGGGGTGCAGCCGCACAGCCGGTAACCTGACGCTCCCATTCCTGTCGTGTTTTACAGGGCTGGGCATGTGGTTATATTTTGTTTTGCCAACCTTTGCTTTTCCCAAAGGAAGGAATGAAAGGGCCAGTGTGCCGCCAATTTATTGTGCCTCCCGAGAGCCCCATGGCTGCCGAAAAAGCAGATGCCTTCTGCTTAATCTGGCCTGTTGCTATGTAAACCTCCTTCCTGCTTTGATGTCCCCTATAAATACTCCATGTGTTTCCAATAAACTGGCATTTTTATCACTGGAGCTGTTAAAGGCAGATCTGTGTCAGATTTGTCCCTGGGCTCGGCTGGGGGGTAACGTCCCTGCCCTTGTAAAGGGGCTCATTGTATCTGGGAACGGGGGTGAGAGGGGACGCGGCTGCCACAGCGATGGCACCTCTCCCTGGTCCGGCGTGATGCTCCCCAGGGAATGGGGTGATGCTCCCCAGGGAATGGGATGCTGCTTGTGTGCTGGTCCCACATCAGGTGGGGCTGAACACTGGGCTGGGACCACCACGACCCTGGGGACCCCCAGCTGCCTGACCGCGGCTCCTCCTCGCAGCCTGGCCTCTCCAGAAGTGCTTCTCATCCACGTTCAAGTGCCTCTCGCAGGGATGCGGGAAGCCTGGGCTCCTTGGGGGTGAGATCGGGCATCTCTCTCTTTTTTTTTTTTTAAATTATTTTTTCCCTCCCAGCCCCTAATTTTGTAGCTGAAATGATGTGATGGCCAAAGGTTGTGCAGGGAATGCAACCCAGAGTCCTTCCATGAGGAGCAGCCCAGAAGCAAGGAACTCCCTTCTTCTGATAGCATCTTGCCGGGATGTTAGGATGAGACCCACCTCACCTGCTCACAAACACGTTCTTCATCTCCCTGGGGTTCCCCCCTGTCCTTTCACTAATATAAATCTCTCTGATTATCGTTGTCACCCAAGGATGGAGCATAAACCTCCCCTGGCTCAGGGCATCTCCTCCATCACGTTCACAGGTCGGTCCCCGGCCCCTGCGGTGGCTGCTGCTGCCAGTGATGCTGGCAGCACACAAAGCTTCGGGGTGCTCAGCCCTGGTGGGGGGTCCCTGGGGGAGCTGGGTTTTGCTTGAAGCATCAGCCCCGCTCCTCTCTGCAGGAGGAGGTGGCCTGGGGTGTCTGAGGAGGGGTAAGTCCCCATGTCCTGGGATGTCTGGGGACAAGGTCCGAGCGTGTGCTGATGCCTTAACAAGGATGCTTGGGTGACAGAGCTGAGACGGATGCGTGCGGCATTTCAGAAGGGGGTCCAGGCAGGGTTACTGGGGGTCTGGGTCTGCCCAAAAGCTCCGTGTGTTGGCTGTGAACATCACCACACGCCGCATCCCTGGGCAAAATCCTCCCCAGGAGACCACGGTGGGGCAGGCGGCTCCGTTTTAAACCTTTCCAGCCTTGGATGCTCCAGCAGGGATGGGGTTCGTGCTGTGGCTGCCGGCGGGATGGCAGCTCCATCTCATGCCCCCACAGCTGCTGCCTCCTCCTCCTCCTCCTCCTCCTCCGCCTCCTCCTGCCACCCCCATCCTCCCCCGGGGGCTTCTGCCCCTTCCACTGCCCGGAGGTGAAGGTCTGGTTGTGCTCCCGCATCTCCAGCATCCCCACCCCGATGCCACACGGCACATAGATGGCCCCTGGGGGGGGACCACCCTCTGGGCACGACCAGCACGAAACTGAGCTCCCATCAATGTCCAGCGGCCACTGGGCTACCAGCCACGGGGTTGGGCAACCAGCATCCCTGCTCTGTTGGGAAACAGGGGGAGAGGGTGTTGTGGGCAGGGTTTTCAATCCCTGTTTTGGCCTGAAATGTGGTGTCAGAAGCCCGGCTGATATATGCTGCAAAAAAAGGGGTCGGCAGCGCCGGTATTCTTTATTTTGACAGGGCAATGAAAGTGTTATGTAGTCGTGACGCCTCCCTGCTGCTCCACCCCCCTTGGCCTTTATCAACCTGAAAGAGCCCAGGACCCTATTTATAACCTAACCTGAATTGGGCGATGGATGGGGAAGGGGCCACAAAGAGCAGTGATTTATGAACGCGGAAAAAAACAATGCAGACCCTCCGCGCTCTCCCCCGACCAGAGGGGAGACCCCTTCACCCAACCCCAGCCTCTCGGGGAAGAATCTGGGGGTGTGTGTGTGGGGTGAAATGCCCCCAGTTTGGTTTGTACAAGGTGAAAGCAGCTCCTGTGCGTGGGTTTGGGTTTGGGATGGGAAGACTGAGCTTCTTGGGCACCTGATCCCTGCCCGGGCACCTGGTCCCTGCCCAGGTACCTGATCCCTGCCCAGATATCTGATCCTTGCCTGGGCACCTGATCCCTGCCTGGGTACCTGTTCCCTTCCCGGGCACCTGAACCTTGCCTGGGCATCTGGTCCCTGTCAGGGCACCTGATCCCTGCCCGAGCACCTGATCTCTGCCCTGGCACCTGATCCCTGCCTGGGTACCTGATCCCTGCCTGGGCACCTGATCCCTGCCGGGGTGCCTGATCCCTGCCCGGGCACCTGATCCCTGCCCGGGTACTTGATTCCTGCCCGGGCACCTGATCCCTGCCCGGGCACCTGATCTCTGCCCTGGCACCTGATCCCTGCCCGGGCACCTGATCCCTGCCCAGGTACTTGATCCCTGCTCAGGTACCTGATCCCTGCCCAGGCACTATGGATGCTATATGGACCGAGCGATCTGCCCTGTCCCGTTGGGGTTTGCTGCCTTCATGGGTGGGTTGTGTTGAACATCCCGAGGGTGCTTGTACTCCAGGTTGCCTCTTCTGCAACGCTCCTCACCTCGAGATGCCCACAAGCATCTTTCTAATATTATTTAATAGGTTTTAAATGAATTACTTCGATAAAAAGTGCTTTCTGCTTGCGCCTCGGGAGCGCTGACAGATTGCAAAGCCCCTTGTTACAGCTCGGGGGGGCAAGGAGAGGGATGACAGCGAAGCTTCTCTCCAAGGTCAAACCCCTGCCATTCCTCACCCTCGCCTTCCTAATAACGCTGTCAGGGAGCGCCGGCATCGGCAGCTCCAGGATCCAAGGAAAATTCCGGTCAAGCTCGGCTCCACGTGCGGGCACACATGGACATCCCCGGCAGGGTCTCGGGGATGAGCATGGGGATAGGGATGGGAACAGGTTTGGAGTGCCTGGGTGCCTCCCTGGCCCTCGTTACATGCCTAATACCCACCATCCTCAGTGGCAATTAAACTTTGCTTGCTTTCTTAATTAACTAATTAAGCTTTGCTTTTTAAGCCTGTGAGCAGCTTGAAGGAAAGCGTTGGGGCTGTCCCTCTCTGTGCTGGGTTTCTGGGGGTTCCCTGTGCCTTTTGCATCCCAGCACTCTGCTCTCATTCCCATTTTCCCCTTTTTTCCAGAGAGAAACGACGGAGCACCCAGGGCAGGGGTGGTGCTGCTGGTGCCACCGATGGGCCTCTTGCCCCTTGTACGTATATCAGGTTATTGCTGATGACATCTGAATTCGGCGTTTGGAATATCTCCCTTCTGAGTCGTGACACGTTGATGGTTGAAGCAACCCAGCAGGGTTTTGACTTTCCCTGCCTAATTACTGCCAGATTGCTTGGCCCCGTCCCCATGCTCCCTGGGGACGTAGTTGCACACGTGGGGAGCTGGGCAGGGGCAGGGTGGGCTGCCCAGGATCTCCTGAGCTTGGGAAAACTCATCCTTATCCCTCCTCCGCTGCAGCCAGGCTCCGCTGGGAAAGCTGCGGCATCAGAATTTGCTTCTTAGCAATTTCCAGGGCAAAAATATTCTGGAAGTTGAGGCGAGCAGCACAAAGCGTTTGGTGAAGGATGCTCTGCCCGCTGGTGGAGATCCCCCCCCACCTCTGCATCCTCAGCTGGGGGTGATGTGCTGGGTACCACCATCCGCTGGTGTCAGGCCATCAGCTCCCTGCTCCCGGCACAACCCCCATGCTACGGTTTCACGCCAAAGAGCTTAACGAGGGTGTTTCTTCTATCTTAACTAATTTATTCTCGTATACATCGAGGTCAGCCAGGGTGCAGGGCGCTGCAAGCAGAGTGAGAAAAGCTCTTGACAACGGAGATCTTGCTCTGCTTTCCATCAAGTGTCAGCCCTTCGGCCATCAGCGTTTCCCTTTGGTGTCGGAGCCGAGCCGCTGGCCAGGGATGCGGCACTGGGGGATTCACCGGGGGATGATGCCAGGGACCGGTGCTGCCTGTGTTACGGTGAGGTTTGGTCTTACCCGTGCCAGCAGCGAGGGCAGGACACGGCTCTGCATGCCCGTCTGATGCCACGGCCGCTGGAGGTGCCGGCCGCTGGGCTGCGCTGAGCCACGGCGCTGGCAGGACTGCCCAGGGCTGGGGGGGGAAAAGAATAATAAAAAAAAATTTGAGGAGGTAGCTGCTTGCAGAGGCTTGTTGTGGGAAAGCAGATCCAGGTGCTGCACCTCAACCAAGCATGAAAAATAGCAGAGGGGAAGGGGTGTGGGGAAGGGAGAGGGCTGCCGCTGTTGCCCAGCTTTTACCGTGCAAGGGGAGACCCCAGAAGCTCATCTGGTGTCCCCAGACCTTGGGGACAGAAGGAGTCAAACCAGCTGGAGAGGTGGGATGTGGCTGGATGGACCCTGGGGATGTGAGGAAGCGATGGAGCTGCTGGGACACGGGGGCTCTGTGCCAGCGGAGCTGCCCCCGCACGTTCCTCCCTCCCGCTTCGTTTGAACAGGCTTTTGACCCCACTCGGCCTCCTTGCCCTGCGGAGGGAGGAGAGGTTTGGGGTCCTGCATCTGCCTGCTGAGATCCACCCGCTTGGGATCCTTCAGCTCGGAGCAGACCTGCGGCTCCTCCTCCCTCTGAGCCCTTCGGTTCGAGGAGTTGGGATGAAACTGGACGGGAAACACCGTTGTCCTGGGTGTTGGACCAGCCATTGCCTTCTCAGCCTTCTTCTGCTTCCACCACAGCCTCAGCCCAGAATAAAAGCTTTGCCTCGACGGGTTCCTGAGCAAGAAGGACCAAATCGGGACTTGCATAAGCCTGGAATTAGTCATACAATTGGTGCTTTGCCCTGAATTCAAGTAACATCGCTGCCAGTATAAATCCCCCCTAGACCCATGGCTTGCTTCTTCCAAACCCAAACCAAATCCAATGCCCAGAGCTGTAGAATCTTCAGATTTAGGACTTTTTTTCTTCAAAATACTGTTCTTCTTTCCTCAGTTCCTGGAGGTCGGTAGGCACATCCACGATGTGTTTGAAGTCCTGCTAACTAACCAAAAAAAGTCAAGAGGTTCCTCAACGGAGATGTTCAAAACGTCTGTAACAACGCCTGCTGGGAGTTCATGTTTCATTGCGCGTTGATTTATCATCCCTTGAGTTAATTATTGACCTTAGCTTTGCCTTGGTCAATATTTACCTCCCCAGGTCAATAAATCTTGACGTTCACCTCAACAGAAGTCAATATCTCCTTAGTGTTTATCTATTCCTTCTGTTGCTAATTTTGCTGAAAGCTTTTATTTATTCTTATAAAGCGTGCTGGCTCGGTGCAAGGTCCACATGGAGAGGAGGAACTTTTGTTTATCCTCTACGGCCAAAGCCCTGGCTGCTCTCCCATGGCTCACGTGGGACATCACGGACACAAACCATGGGTGGCATCACTCCAGATGAGGCAGGACACTGCTTGCTTTCATCCAGCTGGTGAGATCTGGCCAATTTTCAGTCATTTTGGAATGTTTTTTCCTGATGGAGCTGATGGCTTGTTTGACCACAGCTTGGCTGCTGAGAAGACCATGGGATCTAACCGGCCAGGCTTGGAGCTGGCCGAGTATTGGGGCAGGAGGAAGAAGAATCCCAGCTTCTCCTCGAGTATTTATGGAAGATAGAGCAGTTCTTGAGGATTTCATCCCTGCTTTGCTGCTCGGTCCTTGAGTTTCGCAGGCAGCTCGTGGGGGCCGTTGTCACGACCCCACTTTCATGGAGGAGATGCGGCTGTGGTAGGGATGGATGAGGGAGTTGGGATTTTGAAGATGCTGTTTCTGTGGTCTGAGTAATCCTCTCCTCCGAGTACAGCAGTGCTGGGGTCTAAATCGTTCCCCACCCCCGCGGAGGCAGGAGCACCCCATGGTGTCCTCAGCCTTGACCACTGTGGGGGTCTGGGGGTCCTCCCAGGCGATGCCTCTGGCCCGAGAGCCTGCCCTTCCCTTCTTTCCATTAAATGGAATTAGATTAATTGCTGACGCATCTCTATGCCCCTCTCTCCTCTCCTTTTGATTACCCTGTGACAAAGATTAATTGGACTTGCTGCGGGAGGGTGTGAGAAGCACTTTTGGTGGGGGTGTGAGTGGGTGACTTACAGTGCCAGGAGCCTGAACGTCTCCTGTGTGCTCCAGCTGTGCCATGGCCAAGGGTCCTGGCCACCGTCGGCAGAAAAGCCCAGAAACCCATGGAGGCACAGAACATGAATCCGTAACTCTTGGAGATCCTTCTGGACACCGACATGGTGGGGGGTACAGAAGGATCTCCAGGTGATGCTCATTGGTGGCAGTGCTGGCTCTTTGGTTCGGAAGCAAACCCACCTCTTCATCACCTTTTGCACCCATTTTCTGCCATCTCAACCCAAATCCCAGCCCTTTTTTTAGCCAGCTGGAGTACCGAGGAGGACCCTGGCTGGGATGGGTTTTCTGTGTCTTCACTAGCGCCGGGGGTGGGAGTTGGGGTCTTCCCCCCCTGAGGGCTGGTGGTGGAGCACATTGGTGGGGGTGGCTGCTGCCTCCCAGCAGCGTCAGGCTGAGGACCACGCGGTGGCAGGGGTTCTCCTCTCTTCTCCCTGATGCCATCGACAGGGTCCGGGCTCCTGGGGCTGGTGGGAGCTCTGGTAAAGGCTGGATTCTGTAGCTTTGGGTACTGCCAGAGATTTGGGTTTACAATCGGTCAACTTGGGAATAAATCTCTGCTCCTTGCCTCTTGGTGCACACCCCTTGCCCACCAGGACCCAGCACCCCGCCCCCCATAATCCCTAATCTCTCTCCCCCTGCGAGGAGAAGAGGGGAATAACCTCCATCTCTATGCTCCTGCCTCGAACTTTTAATATTTTAATTGAGTGAATTGACCTGGAGTAGTCTATTGAACTCTGCCTGACCTTTTAAATAACAGGTCAAGGATTTAGCTTTGCAGCGCTGACCTCTTCCCTTATCTGCTAATACTGCTCCTCTCTCAATTAGCTGCCGTCCCCCCGACCCGGTGAAGTTAGGGACCACTTTGCAGGCATCTGTGGGGCTTCCTCCACACCCAAGGATGCTCACCTCCGTGGCTCTGAAACGGAGATCATAGCTGCTCCCTTGAGGTTTGCTGTCACTGTCCTACAGCATCCTTCCTCAGGGACAGGCCTCCAGGCAGGGATGTCCACTTGGGCACCAGCACCCAAAAACCCCATCCTCCTTGTCTTTTATAGGTGGGGGAAGCTGAGGCGTGGCAGGGGGTGACACGAAGATGAAGCTGCTGTGAAGGTCCTGTTACAGCTCCAGCCTCCTCAACCACATCGAAGGAGACTTCCAGGGCATTTTCCTCATTTCCCTGGATGTTGAAGGGCACCAGGAGGAACAGCTTGAGATCCCACCTGCCCTGGTGAACCAAAGGGAGGTGACCCCTCTGGACTAGCTCGAGCTGCTGCTGTGGTCCAGCCAGAAGGTCCTTCCCAAGGGCCACAGTGGGAAACTCTTGCTAGGAGAGTTGTGTCCTGCTGAGGGTCATAAAAGAGATTTTTTTTGGCCTTGCAAGAAGATCTGAGACATGGGACCTTCCATGATCACATCAGCTCCAGCAAGAGGTCCCGTGTCACGAGCTAAACCAGCCTCTGCAGGTCCTTCATGCTCTGCACTCCGGGCCAGCTCTCTCCTGCAGCCAGAAGATGGGATCATGTCCAGATGAACCACCAAGGGGTTTGGACCCCCCTCTATGGCCCCTTGTCAGAGGTTCCTCGGGTAGTGGCCGGCCGTGACCGTGCCACCCTCTCCCACCCAACCCAGCTGCCCCGTCCATCGGCTCGGCGAGGTGGCCGCTACCTTCACCAGGAGCATCGTTTAACTTTTACGGGGATGTGAGGGGACGAGGCGACAAACGCAGAGATTTGTAAACCCATAAAACTCCGCCGGGTCCAATTTTATCTCGGCGAGAGCCCAGTTTGGAGAGCAGCCCTGGGTTACCCAGCCCTGTTAAATTAGCACTGGGCTCTGCATTCCAGAGTATAAATATCTGCCATTGTAGTGCTGAGGAATGCAAGCGTGTTGGAGTCTAAAATTAAAGAGCTGGGACGAAAGCATCTCGGGTTACCAGAAACAAGACTCCATTGTGCTCCCGTTGGGGCTTCGCCTTGGTGCAGGGAAGCGGGCTGTGAATGTTTAGAAACCGCCTGGGTTAAACACAAGGGGCAAACTAGCCTTTAATGACAAAAATTTTGATATATATCTGAAGCGAAACCCCCCTCGACTGATGCTCTGGAGGGCAGGGTGCCCGCCGGGCGCTGGGTACCACGTGCGGAGGATGCTCTGGGGTTTTGCAATGTTTTCGGTTTGGTTTTTTTTTTATCATCTGCGTGGGATGCTCCGGTGTCCTGTCCTCTTCTGCCTCCCAGCTCCACATCTGCAAGCACATGCCTCAATTCAACTCCTCTGAGGCTCGGGTCAGTGTTAGCTCCCACCCCACGAGGAACGTGGTGCAAGACCCCATCCCCGTGCTTGGCCCCATCCACGTCCACCCTTAAACGCAGCCGTTGCTCATGTCGCTCCGCTCTGTTTAACACGCGGAGCCAGAGATGCTCGGCTGATGTTTACCAGCAATGAGGCCACTTGCTCAGAGGAATTTCTGGCCCCTGGAAAAAAAACTGGTGCAGGGGAAATGAGTGTCTTTTTTTTTTTTTTTTTTTTTTTTTTTAAATGATACGCTATATTCTGCAAAGGAGTGGAAAATGGGTCAGGGCGGGGGGGGATCGTGCTGAGGTTGCACGGGGGGAATGCGCTGGTTGTTGTTTGACCTCCTGGGGAACCAAATCCTTCAGGGAAAAATTCCCCCCTGTTTCTCACTTCAGATGCAAACATCTCCTTGGCTGAAAATAAGACGCAGGGTTAGAAAGAAGAAGAATTGAGTCAGATGGATGAAATGAGCAGAAAAAGTACGATTTACTTGGTTTTTGCTCTTTTGCTCCACTCGGCGAGGATGCAGTTCTTCACCAGGGGCTTTGATTCTGAGTGTTCAGCTTTTTGCATCTTGCTTTTGCTCTCTCAGCTCCAAGCACCAGGTGCTGGTCCAGCTGCAGCCGTGGGACATGCAGCCCACTGGGATGTTTGAGGTGACCTGGGGATGCTCAAGGTGATCTGGGGATGCTCGAGGTGGCCTGAGGATGCTCAAGGTGACCTGGGGATGCTCGAGGTGGCCTGGGGATGCTCAAGGTGACCTGGGGATGCTCGAGGTGGCCTGGGGATGCTCAAGGTCACCTGGGACACAGGAAGCTGCAGGGAGAGCCACCATCTCCCTGCCTTCGCTGAGGCTTTCATGCCACATCTTGCCCTGAGCCCCCCCCGGCAGAGTGGATGGGGGCTGCCGCAGCCTCGGGGATGCTGGATCCCCCTTTGCCAAGGCT
The DNA here is from genome assembly GCF_023634155.1 of Falco peregrinus. Taxonomy (NCBI): domain Eukaryota; kingdom Metazoa; phylum Chordata; class Aves; order Falconiformes; family Falconidae; genus Falco; species Falco peregrinus. Next base: position 2,045,646 of record NC_073740.1, on the reverse strand, counting down.
CCAGCCACCTCCTTTTAATCCCAACCCTGCCAGCGTGGGCTTTGATTGCGCTTCCAGCCCCGTATGACGCAGAAAAAACACAGAAACCTCGGTAAATATGGAGCTGTTTCCTGTTGCCGTCGCCGTGTCCCCTGAGCAATCAATTTATGGCCCCTAAAGCTCCTCTAAGTGGATTTAGCCTCTCCAGATAAATCTTTTCCCTTTGTGCCTGCAGAGCGCAGCCCTTGTTTCTGCGGCTGCTGTTGCTCCATGGGGCATTTTGGGGGGCTGGCACCCCACGGCTGGACCCCCATGGGGGGGTAGCACCCAGCTGCGGGGTGGTGGCCGCTCGGTTGGGTCCATGCTGGTGGCTGATGCCCAAATCGTTCTCATAGTCATGGGAATTTTTATTTTTTTTTTTTTTAATTCAGGGGACACCTTTGCCCTGGGGTAAGGTCTTGAGTCTGAATTACGATTTTCCTTACATGAACGGACTAAACAAAGACCTCCTGGAAATCGTCTCCCCGCTCCCCTCTGCCTTGCAACAGAGATAAGCCCACGAGGACCCTCCTTGGGATGGAGTGGGATCCTCGAGCAGCTTTATTTATCCCCGGGAGCTGTTTGAAATAAATAAAGCTGCTAAAGGACCCTCTGCCTTCTCCATCTTCCCATGCTTTGGCGTGCAGGGGGTCCCCGTGCTGGGGGTGATGCTCTGGGGCTCGGGGCTCGCCCGTGGTGCTGCTCCCCTTCGGGGACCACTGCCCTTCTCCATCACAGTGGGGAGCAAAGCAACCAGCCACGGGGAAAGGGAAGGGAACTGAGGCAGTTTCCCCTCTCGCCGGAGAGGAGGAGCCGGCTTTAATTGCAAACGGGAGCAGGGATGCTCGGGATGGGGGACGCGCCCCAGCCGCCAGCAGCACAGCCCCCGGCTCCAGCCTTCTGCTTGAGCTGGGCTGGAAAAAGCCCTATTAGCTCCATGAATTTTAAGCACAACCAGATGTGGGAGATGAAGCTGTTAAACTCCTTTTGTGCTCTCAGCAGAGGCTAAGGGGGGGGGGGTCCTGGGCCCCCACTCCTCCCCATGCCCCCTCCACTGTGGTTACTGAAACCAGGGGCTTCGCTTGGCCTGGGGGGAGGACGATGCCGCTTCAGCTCTTTCACATGTGAGGATGCGGGGAGCCTCTCGTTGCTAAAACCAAGCTCAAGGCTCGTGCCACGAGCTTCTTCCCCATTTCTTCCTTATTTATGAGCATCACCTCCTCCAGAAATTCTGTGCAAGCCCTTGAGAAACGGCAGACCCATTTCCAAGAGGCAAATCGCAATTGCTGGAGGCTGAAGGACTGCTTCACGCGAGGACTCGGCAGAGATGGTCCCTCTTAGGAACCGGCGTGTTTTTTGGTCTTGTCACCGGGAGCAGGTATCCCCGAATCCCGGGAGAGAACACGAGCGGTGAGGATCCAGCAGCCCCACTGCCAATAAATCAGCAGCTCTCTGTAATTTTATGTAACGTTAATAAATCAGACAAATGAAAATAGCTCGAGCCTTGTAAGGCATAAATCAACCTTCCGCTCTGGCACGGTGCTTTAAAATAATTTGTAGATTGATGGTTGTCTGGTTGAATGAGGGAGTTGGGGGCCTGGGAAGATTTTTAATGACCACTGCGGTGTAATGTCTCCCCGGGCAGAATCCCAGCTCCTCCCCCCTTCCCAGTTTGCCAGAAGCAGCTGGGAGGGAACTGGGGGATGGCTGAGGTCCGAGCCGGCCGCCCTGGCACCATCTGGGTGCCTTTCACCCCTGGGATGGGTGGCTTTTGTGATGGAGCTGAGGTTCCCCAAGCTCCGGGTGTAAACTCAGTGGGACCAGGTCACCTTCCTGCTGGTTTCGGACTGGCATCGCCGCCAGCACGGGATCCCTGCCCCATCACGGGGGGCTTTGGGGGTTTTGGAAGAGGAAGAAGCCACAGGAGATGATGCAGCTTGGCAGAGATGATGCACCGCTGGCCGGAGCACAAGGAACCCACCAGGGCTGGTTCCAACAAACCCACCCCCTCGCCCTTCCCTGCGCCGCCCCCCCCCCCCCCCATGCAGCCATGCTGGGGACACGGTGGCATCACCATGGTGCCAGCTCTGGCAAAACAAGGACCTGCCTCTTGCTTTAGGCGTGGACAGTGTGAGCATCCAAACCAGCAGGAGGAGAATCTGTCTGGGGCTTGTTCCTCTTCTTCTCTTCCATCCTGGTTTGAGTTTGTGGGCGCTGCACCCCCCACCCTGAAGGTCCCTTGGGGTTTTGGGGTCGCTGCTGTGGGGGGTCAGGGCTCCTGTGGGTGTCCCCATCCTTACCGCTCGCTGGTGGGCAACTGGTTAATGCTTCTTGGCCTCAGTTTCCCCATCCGCACGCTGAAAATAATATTCCTCCCTAAGGGCACTGACTCCATTAACTGCTGTTTGCAGTTAGACCTGACCTATACCCAGATTCTGTAACTGGTTATACTGGCACAACTGGTATCCTTCACCCACATTTGCAGGCTTGATACCCACCACCAGACCCAGCTGGATGATACTGGGGGACCTCAAACCAGCCTAAATCCTGCCTGCCTGGGCTCTGACCCCTTTGCAGCTGTTTTTTGCAGACAGGGGGTCGGCACCCACCCCAGGCCCCCCACCCCAGGGTGTGGTGTGCCAGGAGAGATGGAGCGAAGGGTTTGCATGGCTTTTTGTTGTGGTGCTGCATGTTTTACTGCTTTTGGAGGTGTGAAGAGTTAAGTGCTCGGGCCGGAGGGAGATGGATCAGGGTAATTGCTCTCTGACACGAAGGCGGCAGCGTGTTCCAGCAGGATCAGCTGCTCTGCCTGCGGGTTTGAGTCTTGTGCATGAGGCTTCCAGTGGATCCCCGGCACTCAGGGAATCTGAGACCCCCTGGAAGCGGTGGTGTGCTTCCCCACCATCCCAGGGAGGGATCCTCTTTGCCAGTCCCTTGGGGTCCCCACGGCTTCAGCCGGATCCCAGCCCCAAGGCAGGGGCTGCGGCACCGCAGGGCAACAAAGCGGGGCTGGGATAAAGTCTCCCTGTACCGCTCTCCATCCCCATGTGAGGATTCCCAGGGATGCTGCCAGTGCCGTGAGGCTGGAAGCTGCTGGTCTGCTTGGTTTTAAGAGCTGAAACGAGTTGGTCCCCAAAAGGGAGCAGCGAGGAGGGCCCTGCTCCGGCATCACATCTCCGGCATCTCCCAGCCAAAGCGCATCTCGACCCCATCCCACCACCCAGGGATGCGGCGCCACGAGCATTTTGGCTCACCCTCTGACGGATCCGTGGCCAGATTTTAAACCCTTTTTAGCAGGAATTTATAGCTCTTCCCATTCCCTAGGGAAGAAGGACACGAAATAATTAGAGACCTCTTCAACGAATGCCTCTGCCTCAGTGCTGGGCACTTGGAGTGCCTCAGCCCCGCTCTCGGCACAGCTGCTGCTGAGGGAAGCACCAGCCCAGGCAGGGAGATGTCCCCCCTCCAGGGAGATGTCACCCCTCCGTGAACCGGCAGAAAATATCAGGCATCACATGTCCAAAACTCGCAGCCCTCGGATTATTATATTTTGTTGTTAAACCCTGTGGAATGCCAGCTTCCCTGTGGGAGAAGAGAAACCCCAGTGTTTTTCAGCAGAAGGTGTCAGCACAGATTTTTGCTGATGGTTTCTATTGCTGATCAAACAGAGAAATAATTAACGAATTCGGACTTTTGATGAGGAGTTTATTTTTTAAAGGAATCATGGGGAGTGATTAGTGAAAATAAATTGCATGACCCCGCAGTTCCCATCCAGGCTTTCCTTGGCTAATGAGGTGAGTTTGAACTCTGCAAGCAGGGCTAGAAATCCGGCTTCCCAGTTTAATAAAAGGCAGCTTATACCCAGTGAAACCGGAACCACAGTAAATGTCAGACTCGGTTTAGAGCTTGCCAGGATTAGTATCGTTACTGTTTTCTGGATAGAAGCACCCTGATGCACACAGCTAAAGTCATGGTCCCGCGGTGCTGGAAATTCTCAGGATGCTGGAAAATCCCGGTCCTGGCAGACCCGCTGCCGGAGCCTGATGGGTGACGGTGGCCAAATTAATCAAAGTGATTAAGAAAGGTGGATGGTTGGCATCACCTCAGCCGGCGGCCCCTCAGCAGCACCTTCACGGCATCCCGGCTACTGTGAGACACTACCAGAACAAGCCAAACTTAATCCTGTCGAATATCCAGTTCTGCTTGGCATCTCCCTACCTCTATCCAGCCGGATCAGCAAGCTCCGGCTGGCCGGCCGTGCGTCGCGGCGTGTGCCGGTGCTGGCTCCCAGCCGCCTGCCTTTACCCCAGGCATCATCTCCCGGTGGGTTTTGGTGCTCCAAGAAGGCGCTGGTGAAATGAAGTGCGTGGTCTCCGCTCCCCTGTGCCCCAAGGTTGCGGTGAGCACCGCAGCATCCCACTGTGCCGCAGGGAGGGGATGTGGGTGAGGTTTGGGGAAGGTGGCGTTTTCCTCCCCGCCAGCTGCTCCCCAGACCCACGTTGAGCTTCATCGGGTGCCAAACCGGGATGGTGAAGCCCCGGGAGCACTGGGATGGGGAGGCTCAGCCAGGGATGCCCTTGGGTGAGCTGGTCCTGGTCCTGGGATGCATGGTGCGGGTCCCGGCATGTCCAGGTGCTCATGCATTTGCAGGTTTTTGGTTTTTTACTGTGATTGCACCCACCAAAAATCCATTCCCAGTGCTGCCATTTGGGCTGCTCCCTCCACTGGTGGATGAAGACAAGGGACTCATCCAGGCACCCCTCCGGGATGCGGCAAGAAGCCGAATTCACTCCTTTTCCCCTTGAATATAGAAAACCCCAGGATGTTCCTCCCGGAGCGCTGGGTTCCTAGGAAAAACCAGTGGTGGGTGCAGCAGTGGGCTGTGCTGAGGGGTGGCGAATGACAGTTTTTAGGCATTTCCCCCCCGATACAAAATTTTGTGGTGGAATTAAAATGGGAACCTCCAGCCCCCAGTGGTTTTCTACCAAAATGGGAAGAGTGGGAAGCCCCCTGCTGGGTCACCGAGCAGCTCCGGTGACACATAATCCCTCTCCCAAAGCTAAACTGGAGAAGAACTGAGCTCCCAGTGGTTTAACTGCCATGTCCACACACGCTCCCAGCATGGAAAGGGGCTCCCCGTGTGTTCAGTAACAAAAAGCACAATGGTGCATTGTTACAGCTGGGGGGGGGAGAGAAAAATAGGAGATTTTTTTTTTTTTGGTTTGCATGTAAATAAACTGCCCGAAGAGAATTCCAGGTGGGAGCAAAATGGGCTCGTGGATGGGGAGATGCTTGGGATTGGAAGTGGGAAAGGACCGACATGCTGCCAGAATTTGTCTCCGTGGGAGAACCCCAATTAGTGAAATCGCATCAAATCGCTCAGGCTAAGACAAGGCCCTTTCTAGAACCGTCCCTGCAAATATCCCGCTTTGTGCCCCAAGCCAGCAGTGTCTGGAAGCGTTCCCATGGGGCGAGCATGACTGCCATGGGAAGATGGGATGTGCCCCCCCCCCCCCCCCCTTTCCCTCCCCCATCCCACCCTCTCCCCACACTCGCCCCCAGCAGGGCTGCCCAGCTCTAAGCTTAAAATCTGATGAATTTGTCTTTTCCAGGTTTTTCTCAGGCCAGCTGGAGAAGCGTTATTCCCGTGCCTGCCTGGCTTGCAACTGGGGTAAACCAAACAGAGCACCCACTCTGCCCTGGCGTTTGGGTGCTGAGCGGGATCCAGTTGGGTGCAGGGAAAAGCTGCTGACATCTGCCCAAGGACGGGCGACGCTCGCCTGCTCCCGAAAAGAAAAATGTGTCATAATCCCTGTGGGAGATGACACAACATTCATGCGAGGGAAATAACGCCGTAATGTGATTACAGCGGGGAAGAGCCTGAGCTGGTTAAATAAAATGAAGTGGGGGGTTCGGGGAGCAAAGGCGAGGTGGCTGCGGGGTGTCCCTGGGGCAAAGCCACCCCTAGAAGGTGAATTTGAGGGTCTGGAGAAGGGGGCACATCTCCCTGTGCCCCAATCTGGCTGGTCCTGGGCTGAGCAAAGACTCTGTGGGTCTGGCGAGTTTTCGGTGGGGTGGTTAATGGCTTAATAAATGAGTTGCCCTGTGGCCACCTCCCATGGACACGGAATCCTTGGGGCAACTGTTTTATTTTTGCACGGGAAACTAATAGTAGGAAAGTATTCCAGGTATTTGGGATTCCTCCGAGCAAGAGGTTCAGCAGCTGAGGAGGCAGGCCCCTGGGGTGCGGGCAGGGCCGGAGAGCGGGGGGTGCAGGGGTCAGGGTGCTGGGGAGGTGGGGGTCAGGGTGCAGCGATGTTGGAGGCTGCTGTAGAGGGGGGGCAGGGGGACGGGGGTGCTGTGATGCTGGGCTACCAGGATGCCAGGTGCTGGAGCGCACGGGTGCTGGGATGTTGGGGTGCATGGGTGCTGGGATGTTGGGGTGCATGGGTGCTGGGATGTTGGGGTGCAGAAGGATGAAATGCATGGGAGCTGGATGCATGTGTGCTGGGATGCCGGGGTGCAGGGGGTCAGGGTGCATGTGCAGGGGTCAGGGTGTGTGGGCACTGGGATGCAGGAGGGCAAGGGGTGCATGGGTGCTGGGATGCTGGGGTGCAGGGGGGTCAGTGTGCTGGGATGCCGGGGTGCAAGGGTGCAGGGTGCATGGGTGCTGGGATGCTGGGGGGTCGGGGTGCATGGGTGCTGGGCTGTGGGGCTGCAGGGGGTCAGGGTGTGTGGGTACTGGGATGCTGGGGCGCAGGGTGCACTGGGCTGCTGGGGGGTCAGGGTGCATGGGTGCTGGGATGCTGGGGTGCAGGGGGTCAGGGTGCTGGGATGCCGGGGTGCAGGGGTCAGGGTGCATGGGTGCTGGGGTGCAGGGGTCAGGGTGCTGGGATGCTGGGGTGCAGGGGGTCAGGGTGCTGGGATGCTGGGGTGCAGGGGTCAGGGTGCATGGGTGCTGGGATGCCGGGGTGCAGGGGGTCAGGGTGCTGGGATGCTGGGGTGCAGGGGTCAGGGTGCATGGGTGCTGGAATGCTGGGGTGCAGGGGGTCAGGGTGCTGGGATGCCGGGGTGCAGGGGTCAGGGTGCTGGGATGCTGGGGTGCAGGGGGTCAGGGTGCTGGGATGCCGGGGTGCAGGGGTCAGGGTGCATGGGGTGCTGGGGTGCAGGGGTCAGGGTGCTGGGATGCTGGGGTGCAGGGGGTCAGGGTGCTGGGATGCTGGGGTGCAGGGGTCAGGGTGCATGGGTGCTGGGATGCCGGGGTGCAGGGGGTCAGGGTGCTGGGATGCTGGGGTGCAGGGGTCAGGGTGCATGGGTGCTGGAATGCTGGGGTGCAGGGGGTCAGGGTGCTGGGATGCTGGGGTGCAGGGGTCAGGGTGCATGGGTGCTGGGGTGCAGGGGTCAGGGTGCTGGGATGCTGGGGTGCAGGGGGTCAGGGTGCTGGGATGCTGGGGTGCAGGGGTCAGGGTGCTGGGATGCTGGGGTGCAGGGGGTCAGGGTGCTGGGATGCTGGGGTGCAGGGGTCAGGGTGCATGGGTGCTGGGGTGCAGGGGTCAGGGTGCTGGGATGCTGGGGTGCAGGGGTCAGGGTGCATGGGTGCTGGGGTGCAGGGGTCAGGGTGCATGGGTGCTGGGGTCAGGGTGCTGGGATGCTGGGGTGCAGGGGGTCAGGGTGCATGGGTGCTGGAATGCTGGGGTGCAGGGGGTCAGGGTGCTGGGATGCTGGGGTGCAGGGGTCAGGGTGCATGGGTGCTGGGGTGCAGGGGTCAGGGTGCATGGGTGCTGGGGTCAGGGTGCTGGGATGCTGGGGTGCAGGGGGTCAGGGTGCTGGGATGCTGGGGTGCAGGGGTCAGGGTGCTGGGATGCTGGGGGGTCAGGGCGCTGGGTTGCGCGGGTGCAGGGTGCATTGGGATGCTGGGGTGCAGGGGGTCCGGCTGCACCGCGGTACCGGGGGGGAGGGTCTCAGCCACCCACTCCCCCGCTCCGCCTTTGTGCCGAGCCGGCCCCGCCGCGGCAGCGGAGCCGCCCCGACCCCGCGCCGCCCCCCCGCCGCCCCCCGCCCCGCGCTGCCCCCGGGGCCGCCCCCGCCGCGCCCCGCTCCGCTCCGCTCCGCCCCGCCGCAGCGCGGGGGCGGGCCGTGGGCGGTGGGCGGCGGGCGGGGGCGGCCCCCGGCCCCCGGCCCCGGCCCCAGCCCCAGCCCCAACCCAGCGCCGGCCCCAGCCCCAGCGCCGGCCCCCAGCCCCCGCCGCCCGCGGGCCGCCGCGCCGCCCCGCATTGTCCGGGCAGGATGCGGGGCCCCGCACGGCCGCCCGCTGCCGGGCTGCGCTAGGGCCCGCCGGCATGAGGAGGTGAGTGGGGGCCGGCGGGGGGGGGCGGGCACCCCCCCTTACCCCCGCGTTCCCCGGCGGAGCATCCCCGGGATGCGCCGCTGCGGGCGGGGGCGGCTCCCGCCCGGCCGGTGTCCGCCGAGCCGGGGTTTGGGGGGAACCAGCCGGGATGGGGGGGGCGGGGAGGGGGGTGGTGGTCCCGTAGCCGACCCCTCCCAGGGGACGCGGCAGCCCCCCGCCGCCTTGGCCGGTGCCTGTGCCCTCCCCTCTTGCCCCCCAGCGGGGTGCGGGGAGCTCCGGGCCGACGTGCTGGTGACATGAGCCGCGCGGCGGGGGGAGCGCGGCGGGTGGCCCCCGGGGGTGCCTGGCCCTGCCGGCTCCCGTGGCCGGAGGGGTGCGCACAGCCGGGCCCGAGCACCCACCCGCTCACCCCTCCCTCCCTCCCTCCCTCCTTCCAGCCACCCCTCCTTCCATCCGCCCTCCCATCTAGCCACCCCTCCATCTACCCCCTCCACCCGCCCCTCCCGCCTTCCATCCACCCTCCCATCTATCCACCTATCCACCCACCCCTTCATCCATCCCTCCATCTACCCCTCCATCCATACATCCACCCACCCCTCCACCCCTCTGTCCACCCCTCCATGTACCCCTCCATCCATGAATCCTCCCTCCCTCCTCCCTCCATCCATCCATCCCTCCATCCATCCCTTCCTCCCTCCCTCCTTCCACCCCTCCCTCCCCCCGTCCACCCCTCCCTCCCCCCGTCCACCCCTCCCTCCCCCCGTCCACCCCTCCATCCCTCCGTCCATCCACCCCTCCCTCCCTCCATCCACCCCTCCCTCCCTCCATCCCTCCCTCCATCCCTCCCTCCATCCCTCCCTCCATCCCTCCCTCCATCCCTCCCTCCCTCCATCCCTCCCTCCATCCCTCCCTCCCTCCATCCCTCCCTCCATCCCTCCCTCCATCCCTCCCTCCATCCCTCCCTCCATCCCTCCCTCCCTCCATCCCTCCCTCCATCCCTCCCTCCATCCCTCCCTCCATCCCTCCCTCCCTCCATCCCTCCCTCCATCCCTCCCTCCCTCCCTCCCTCCATCCCTCCCTCCCTCCATCCCTCCCTCCATCCCTCCCTCCATCCCTCCCTCCATCCCTCCCTCCATCCCTCCCTCCCTCCATCCCTCCCTCCATCCCTCCCTCCATCCCTCCCTCCATCCCTCCCTCCATCCCTCCCTCCATCCCTCCCTCGCTCCATCCCTCCCTCCCTCCATCCATCCACTGCCCAGGAACAATGCGCGCTCCCCTCGGCCGCTGTCGCATGTCAAGCGCACGCTGGAGCGCTCGCCTTCAAAACACTCGTGGTGTTGAGGAGCTGGCGGTGGTTTTTCATTAGGAGCT